>NW_019944813.1:47284-60597 GCF_002910315.2 Salvelinus sp. IW2-2015 | reverse complement strand
TTTACCTTTACGTAAGCAGGTGGGAACACTGGCAGTTGACACTTTTACAGTAAGCCAGGTGAGGAACACTGCAGTTGACGTTTTCATAACAGCGTGAGACTGCGTTACTTTATAAAGTATTTTTTTCTTTGACGCTAATTATTTTCTGTTTGATTCAAAAAACCTATTTGTATTTTACTTGCTTTCATCAATACATTTCAGATTTTGTTCAATCGATTCTACTCGTGTTGTAGTATTCTCTCTACTAGTCTTTTATCCAGTGAATGTACTTTACGTGTGTTAGCATAAGAACATGTGTCCACAATTTTGTACTACAATTTTATGATTGTACGAACGATACAACAGTTGAAACTATCTATTTGTTGTGGTGTCATAATGATGTTCCTATGTATTTACATGATAATTAGTTATTTGAACCAATGATTCTTGACAATGCAGGTTTGCTTAAGAATAAGAAAGAATGTTACTCAAGGTTTAAGGCATACCACTGCAAATAGTGGTCAATGTCACAAACTGAGGCTATCTTGGTGCGTGTTGTGTGTGGGTGTGTGTGTGTTGTGTGTGTGTGTGTTGTGTGTGTGTGTTGTGTGTGTGTGTGTGTTGTGTGTGTGTTGTGTGTGTGTGTGTGTGTGTGTGTGGTGTGTGTGTGTGTGTGTGGCTGTGTGGTGTGTGTTGTGTGTGTGTGTGTGCGTGTGTGCGTGTGTATCTGGAGGTATAAGGTAACTCTGTTTATAATTCTGATAAGAGAGCATAACTCAACTGCAGTGTTCCTCACCTGGCTTACTGTAAAACGTCAACTGCAGTGTTCCTCACCTGGCTTACCGTAAAAGGTCAACTGCAGTGTTCCTCACCTGGCTTACTGTAAAAGGTCAACTGCAGTGTTCCTCACCTGGCTTACTGTAAAAGGTCAACTGCAGTGTTCCTCACCTGGCTTACTGTAAAACGTCAACTGCAGTGTTACTCACCTGGCTTACTGTAAAAAGCAAAGCAAAGGGTTGATTACTGTACTTCTATATTTCCATCAACCCTGTCTTGTGGATTTGGCCCACAGGTTCTCATCCACATCACAATGGATGTTTTCATTCGCCAAACATCTTGGGAAGAATCTTTGGGCGAATCTTCTGGAGAAGGGAGGCTTGTTTGTGAGGGCACCTTCCACCTCCATTTTTTTTAAATTGTTTTTAATTTTATTTCACCTTTATTTAACCCGGTAGGCTAGTTGAGAACAAGTTCTCATTTACAACTGCGACCTGGCCAAGATAAATCAAAGCAGTGCGACACAAACAACAACACATAGTTACACATGGAGTAAACAAACGTACAGTCAATAACACAATAGAAAAATAGAAAGATCTATGTACAGTGTGTGTAAATGTAGAAGAGTAGGGAGGTAAGGCAATAAATAGGCCCTAGAGGCGAAAATAATTACAATTTAGCATTAATACCGGAGTGATAGATGTGCAGATGATGATGTGCAAGTAGAGATACTGGGGTGCATGTGGAGAATAATTCCTTAATCAGGTTAAGGAAAGGAGAGTACGGGGTAAGTACAGGGTGGTAAATTGTGAATGGGTCTTAATCCACGCTTGCACCATTTGAGCTTGGTGGAACCTGACATTATCTCACACAATGACATAGGTCACGCCATCAGCTCTACAGACCTGATTTAGCTCATCAAGGAAGGTTACAAGGAGACCTGCGTTATATGATCCAATACGAGGTCTGTGTNGTCACGCCATCAGCTCTACAGACCTGATTTAGCTCATCAAGGAAGGTTACAAGGAGACCTGCGTTATATGATCCAATACGAGGTCTGTGTCCTACCACACCATCTTCTGATATAGCCACACACATGGTGATGTTGGGCCCACGTTGTCCAGGTACTTGGATGGTTGCCCGCTGGCCAATGAAATTCTGACCTCTCCTCCTTGTCTTGGCCAGGTTGAAGCCTGCCTCATCCAATAAGAGGAATCTGTGATGGTTTTCGTCAGCATCCAGCTCCATCACCCTCTAAAAATACATTTTGGAAAGAGAATTACTGATTACAATGAATAATTTGGGGGGATTCAGTTCCTTGGTCAAAACCACCTTGTAAATGAAAGAGGTCGGAGTAGAATGTCCAGTCTCATTCATAACAGAAAGGCCACAAATGCTCAAATAACAGCCGTTTAAAACAGTGGTGTGCAGAAGAGCATCTCTTAACGTCCAACAATAATTCAGGCTGTTGTGGAGGCAAAAGGGGGTCCAGTAGAGTCGTAGAGAGGTGTACCAAATWAAGTGGCCGGTGAGTGTACAGTAATGTCAAATCTTAAAACATGGTCTGGAAAAGTGGTACATGGGACCATAGAAACAGTGTCTGATAAAGAATGATGATTAAATATTACATCCATAGAAAATGTAGTCCAATTGGTTCATGGTCCACGATAATTGGTGCCAATTGATCTCAATATCCTGAAACCTTCATGATCTAAACATGGAATATTGTTTGTCAGTTTCCATAAAACTATTTCCATCACAACTATGAAAATAACACAATATATTTKATATTTTAGATTCTTCAAATAGCCACCCTTTGCCTAGATGACAGCTTTTCAAACCCTTGGCATTCTCTCAACCAGCTTCACCTGGAATGCTTTTTTTTTGTTAGTTTTTTTGTCACCAGCAAAGCACCCCCACACTATCTCACCTCCTCCTCCGTGATTCACGGTGGGAACTACAGATGCGGAGATCATCCGTTCACCTACTCTGCGTCAGACAAAGACACGGCGGTTGAAACAAACAACTCACCTTCAGGTTAATCTGTCCACAGAATATGTTGCCTGTAGCGCTGTGGAACATCCAGGTGCTCTTTTGCTCTTTTGCAAACTTCAGACGTGCAGCAATGTTTTTTTTTTTTTTTTTGTGTCCTCCCAAGAACAACATTCTTGTTTAGTGTTTTACGTATCGTAGACCCGTTTCCTGCTTTATGCAAGTCAACAATTCTTAATCTTAGGACTTTTGAGATCTCTTTTCTTCAAGGTATGGCTTTGATTTGATTTGTTTGACAAATAAAAATAATCTCGCTCTTTTGTCCATGTAATCTCATCATATAGTACGCTATCCCCGGACTGTATCTCTTTTGTCCATAATAATCTCATCATATAGTACGCTATCCCCGGACTGTATCTGCCAGCTGTTGGCTAGAGTGCATGTGCCAACAGCAGAGGGGGCACATTCGCTATATAACTCAAATGTGTTTGACAAAACCTTCCGTAGAGTTGAAAATGCAATGGAAACCCATTTCAATTGTATTATTATGTATTTATTTACATGGGAGTATAACTTCTGAAGTGGTTTTTATATGCACTACGTCAACACACAGCCGTTTAACTCCAACAAGTCAATTTGATGAAAACACATCTCTGGTGGAAAAAATGCCCGTATTGTTTATATGCGGATTTGAGAATATTTGCATGATAATCTGTCGTCAATTGGATGGAAACCCAGCTTCTGGCGAACTATAAGAAATCATTATTTGTCTTGTTTCATCAATTTAACACCATTAACTGCTGGGTCATTACTCTAAAACGTCCCAGTAATTGCAAATTGCTGCAAGGGGGGAAACTCCTAAAGAGTTGGGTTGAGTAATTAAGCCAAACAATGTTGCTCAGCGTCCTGGACTTAAGTGTTCATAAATCATGATGTCATAAGGGTACATAAACAGGAAAAACTCACACGCCATCACTGCGCTGTCCTTGACTTAGAGAAGGAGAGTTGAAAGGCACTTACACTACTGGTAAGTTTTGCTTCCATCCTCTCCCTGGGCTCCAACCTGGGCTCAAACCAGGAAACCTCTGAATCCATCGACATGTGCCCACCCACAAAGCCATTGTTACCCACAAAAGCCCCAAAGCATTGTTACCCACAAAAGCCCACAAAGCATTGTTACCACAAAGCCCAAAAGCCGTTGTTACCACAACGCCCACAAAGCATTGTTACCACGCAAAAGCCCCAAAGGAGACAACCACTTCCAGGTCTCGAATGTGGTTTGTTAAATGCTAAATACACTCTTAGATGTTGTTTGGTTATCCCATACTGTAGGAGAACCCTTTTTGTACGCAGGGATAACTCATTTGGGGTTCCATGCAAGAACCCTCTGTGGGAAAGGATTCTAACTGGAACTAAAAGGGTTCTACCTGGAACTAAAAGGATTCTAACTGGAACTAAAAGGGTTCTACCTGGAACTAAAATGATTCTATCTGGAACTAAAAGGGTTCTACCTGGAACTAAAAGGATTCTAACTGGAACTAAAAGGGTTCTACCTGGAACTAAAATGATTCTAACTGGAACTAAAAGGGTTCTACCTGGAACTAAAAGGATTCTAACTGGAACTGAAAAGTGTTATTCAAAGAGTTATCCTATGGGAACAGCCAAAGATCCCTTTTAGGGTCTAGATATAAAAAAACAAGTGCTAAGTGCTAGTATGCTCGAAAAGTTACGGTAACCTTCCTAAAATTCACACGTTTTCCAGAAATGACCAGAATCAGAAGGGAATAAACAGGGAACCCAGAATCTTCAAATTTCTTGAAAATTTGGGAATTTTGGGAAAGTTAGCAGATATATATATTTTCTTTTACAGCTTACAGTTTCCCACTCACCTCCGTTGACCTCCATTCTGTCGTCTATATATAAAAATATAAATCAATATATACAAATACAAAAAATCTAACTGCATCACGGTGCTGTCTGTCCTTGGCTTAGAGAGTGAGAGGTGAACAAACTACTAACTGTTATGTTGCCCAGCAAGACACCAAACATCGTCACGCAAACAGAAGGGGGAACTAACAACAGAGATACAAAACGTTTGCGGGAAGAAAAAATTATAACTGCAGGAACTTAGGCAAGAACTGTCTAATGTAATCTATTACAAACATAAAGCAAACTAGATGGAATATGGATAAAAATGCACCAAATTCTTCCTGAATCTCCAACACAGGAACGCTACCCAAAATAATTTGCAGTAACTAATCCATGATTCTCCTAATGATATTTTAAAATTGGAAACTAAACATTTTAAGCAGATTTTTTATTTTATTTTCAAATCAAATCAAATTATTATTCACATGCGCCGAATACAACGGGAGTAGACCTTACAGTGAAATGTTTTTTTTATGAGCCCCTAACAAACAACGCAGTTTTAAAAAATACGGATAAGAATAAGAAATAAAAGTAACAAGTAATTAAAGTAAACAAGTAATTTCTGTCTCGTCATCAAATTCCTTCCAAATAATACTGTCAGATGTAGCTGGTGCATGAAGTCAGGCGCAGGAGAGCAAAATGAATGAGCAACGTACATTGGAGATAATATACGACAACTACTAAAAATAATAGAATAATAGAACAACATGAAACAGCTAAGAAAGCAGGCCTCGAATTCATAACGGATTTTGAAAAGGTATTTGATTAAGTAAGACTGGATTTTATATATAAATGGCTGTATTTTTTGGTATTTCGGTGAGTCTTTTATTCCAATTGGAAAGTTACATGGTAGCATTCCCAGGTGTAAAATAGTAAATAGTGGCTACTTGTAAATAGTGGCTACAAAAAGTTTTGAACTGTCAAGAGGAGTTAAACAAGGGTGTCCACTGTCACCATATCTATTTGTTATCGCCATCAAAATGCTAGCTATTAAAATCAGWTCAAATAACAACATTAGAGGATTAGAAATCCAAGGCTTAAAAAAAAAATTGTCCATGTATGCTGATYAATCATGTTTTATATTACGTCCGCAAGCTAGAACCTTATAACCTTAGAACATCAGAACATCAGAACCTCAGAACATTGGAACCTTGGAACCTTGGAACCTTAGAACCTCGGAACCATAGAACTTTAGAACCTTGAAACCATAGAACCTTAGAACCAATGTCTCTGAAGATCTAGATAACTTTTCTGGCCTCTCTGAACTAAAACAATATCAGGTATTGGATATTTAAAAAAAAAAACGTTTACATTACCCTGCAGTGTACCTATAAAACAGGCTGACGGTAGACAACCCTTGGGATTCATATCATAAAAAATGTAAATGAGCTCTCCACAATGAATTTCAAAAAGAGAACTATTAAAAATAGACAAGATCGTGCAACCCTGGAGAGGTAAATACCWGTCTATTTATMGAACAATTACACTGATTAACTCCTTAGTCATATCTCAGTTTACTCAGTTGCTTAAGGCGCTGCCTACTCCTGATTATTCATTTTTCTAAATCATTTGAGCCAAAAATYTGTTTCTATATCTGGGATGCTAAACCAGACGAGATAAAGCGTGCCTATTTATATAATGAACATGAACTGGGTTTTTACGTATACAGTAAAAACATTAAACCTCTCTCTAAGAGCTTCACTTACAGTGTACGGAAGTTTTACTTGAACCAAAAATCGTTCTCAAGAAGATTACTAAGAAAATCTCATCCATTTTGTCCTTTGTGCAGACTGCCATGTCTCATTTTCAATTAATTGAAAATTAAACCTTGTTCAAAGTATCTCTCTTTTTCAAACAAGCATTGCAGAGCTGGTTAAAATTTCAATTTCCTCCCCCTGAAAATATAGAACACATAATACAACAAATATTATGGCTGAATTTAAATGTGCTGATTGATAAAATACCTGTATTTATGGTTAATATGTGTTGAAAAGGGTATTTTGTTTTATTTTTATATTGTACATTGGAATGGTATAGTTATGCCATTTCATGAAGCTATCAGAAAGGTATGGGAAGGTCTGCTCAGTCCAAGATTACAACCGATTGATTACAGTATTACCCCCAAAATGGAGGAGGCAGGTGACAGCGAGAGMAGGTAGAGAACTGGTATGTCTGCACAATATACAGGAACACAACTGGTGGACGAACAAAAATAGCATAAATCGGAAAGTATACCAGTTTCATTTGAGGACCAGGATGTTGACAGCTGTGCCATAGAGATTGCAAAATAGTTGGGAAGAGATTTTTGATGTACCGATTCCATGGTGCAGGGTGCATGAGTTGAAATATAACATAATGCAAGATTCAAAACTTTGTGATTTTCAGCTAAAGTTATTTTACCGAATTCTTTCCACCAACAAAATGTTGAATATTTGGGGCATACAATCATCACAGCTCTGCAGATTTTGTTMTGAGGATACAGAATCAATAGACCATTTGTTCTGGTATTGACCTCATGTAGCCTGCTTCTGGTCTTAGGTTCTAACGAGTTGACACCAATCGGTGCGCCCCGCGTGCTAGCCCGCTAACGTGCTAACGTCCAACCTCAAAATATAAATGGAAAAACCAAAGCCTGTTACACTGACTCATACTGCATCACAGCGAAGTCTGTCGTTGAGTTAGAAAGGTGAACTGATCTACTGATCTCAGGTTTCATGTTGCTGTTGATGGAACAAGAGGAGAGCGATCGATACACTGCAATAGTGACCCAGTCGGATTCAGCTTTGAGCTAGTCAGTTATCAGTATCTGGTGTGTCTACTGGGAGGTTAATTCTCAGTATCTGGTGTCTTCTGGGAGGTTAATTCTCAGTATCTGGTGTGTNCTGGGAGGTTAATTCTCAGTATCTGGTGTCTTCTGGGAGGTTAATTCTCAGTATCTGGTGTGTATTCTGATGGGAGGTTAATTCTCAGTATCTGGTGTATCTTCTGGGAGGTTAAATCTCAGTATCTGGTGTGTCTCTGGGAGGTTAATTCTCAGTATCTGGTGTCTTCTGGGAGGTTAATTCTCAGTATCTGGTGTCTTCTGGGAGTTTAATTCTCAGTATCTGGTGTCTTCTGGGAGGTTAATTCTCAGTATCTGGTGTGTCTCTGGGAGGTTAATTCTCAGTATCTGGATTCTTGTTTATACGGGAGTTTAAATTCCAATACTTCTGTGAATTGTGTCTCTGGGAGGTTAATTCTCAGCAAGATAAAGGCTGCATTTGTGTGTAGTCTATTTTCTACTCGGACACTTGACCAGCATATAAACAAGCCCAGCATCATCTGATTTAAGTCTCCAACATTTGCAATCGGTTGTAATTTTTGCCTTGTACATTTTAGAGGGAGTCTAGTAAGTGTTAGTAATGATATTCTACTGAAACATGTGTTTTAGGCTGCACGTTTTAAAGCACTTTCCCCACACCTTTTCACGTTAGATTTATTGTATAGTTGTAACGGTTTTCTTCGTCCTCCTCTGACGAGGAGTAAGAAATGTCGGACCAATGCGCAGCYMGGTATGTGTCCATAATATATTTTAATGAGACAAACGAACACAGAAACAAAACAAGAAACGAACACGTGAAATACAAACCGAAACAGTTCCGTGTGGGACAAACACTGACACGGAAAATAACCACCCACGAAACCCAGGTGGAAAAAAGGCTACCTAAGTATGATTCTCAATCAGAGACAACTAACGACACCTGCCTCTGATTGAGAATCATACCAGGCCAAACGAAAAACCAACATAGAAAAACGAACACAGATAACCCACCCAACTCACGCCCTGACCATACTAAAACAAAGAAATAACAAAAAAACTAAGGTCAGAGCGTGACAATAGTCATCTTCTAATCRTTACCCAATTTCTCTCTAAAGGGAAGGTGTCGTCCCCTTGTTTATTTGTTTAAGAATGTATACACCCTAGATGCCAGGTGGTTTTTGGAATCGACATCCTTTATGAAACTTTCCAATTGGTTCAAATCATGTTTAATGTAATAGTTCTATCTGCTGACATCACTGCATGTGCAATCTGAAATATTATAAAATGGTTGGTCTTGTCCTTTAGTCCTTTAGTTAGTTCAGGTCCGTCATTTTACCATCTTTTTACAATTCAGACACGGTCCAAACTCCCATCTGTAGGCAATCCCTCTCCAACACCGGTCCCTGATTGATTAACATGTGCAGATTTCTCCAGATGGTTGTTTGAATAGAGGTACATAAGGAGACTGCATGTTTATTTCCAACAGTTTTAAGAACGTTCCAAAAAGCAGATATTGTTGGATGGTCTTTCAGATATTCAGGTAGTATTTCATATTATATCAATCTAAGCGGCATGGGGTGGGACATGTATTCTTCAATTGCTAGCCAAGAGGGGGGTTGTTTTGGTGGGTAGAGCCAGTATATAGTCTGTCCTGTTACACGTGACATGTAACGTTTTAATATCCGGAAGAGACATGTCTCCTTTATATGTTGGCYTCATTKGTTTCTCTAAGACAATGTGAGGTTGCTTTGAATTCCATATAAATGTCATGATGATTTCATTGATCTTCTTAATGAAGGATTTCGGTACATTGAGGTAACATGCTTACTTTAATTGTTGGAGCCACTGGCATTTGTATCATTTAAAATCTTGTTCTGAACGTTAAAAAGAGGGAGGACCARCTCACGAAGTCTGATTTCAAGGAATTCACTATAGCTTCCAAGTTCTCTTCAACCATGAAATMAATATTTGATGATAGGAAAATACCAAGATARTTCAGACCTTCTGGGGCCCAAACAAAATTGAAATCAGAAATGTGCTCTTCAGTACATAGATCA
The DNA here is from genome assembly GCF_002910315.2 of Salvelinus sp. IW2-2015. Classification (NCBI taxonomy): domain Eukaryota; kingdom Metazoa; phylum Chordata; class Actinopteri; order Salmoniformes; family Salmonidae; genus Salvelinus; species Salvelinus sp. IW2-2015. Next base: position 51,063 of record NW_019944813.1, on the reverse strand, counting down.
TTTACCAGAGTAACCTCTTGACTTTTCCCAGTTTATTCTGAAGCCATCACTCCGCTGATATTCTTAACCAACTTAAGTAGCCTGTAATTGACGTTTTAGTTTTCCTACAAACAACAACATGTCATCGTGTACATTGACAATTTATGATATCAGTAGTTGATAGATTCATTACTGGAGAGACAGACATTGGTGTAGAGGTGAGTAGCAGTCAGCAGTGCAGTACGTGCTTCCTGTCTGCTCCTGTTGCTTCCGGCTGCTTCACGTGTTGCTTCCTGTTGCTCCACGTGGTGCTTCCTGCTGCTCACGTTTGCTCCTGCTCCCGTGTTGCTTCCTGTTGCTCCACGGTTGCTCCTGTGCCACGTTTGCTGTCTGTTGCTCCACTGTTGCGGTCGTCGCACCACTGTTGCTCCTGTTGCTCCGTGCTTCCTGTTGCCCACGTGTTGCTTCCTGTTGCTCCACGTGTTGCTTCCTGTTGATCCACGTGTTGCTTCCTGTTGCTCCATGTTTCTCCTGTTGCTCCACGGTGTCGCGTCCTGTTGCTCCACGGTTGCTTTGTGCTTCCACGTTGCTCGTCCCACGTGTTGCGTCCTGTTGCCCACGTGTTGCGTCCTGTTGCTCAGCGTGCTCCTGTTGCTCCACGCGTTTGCTTCCTGTTGCTCCACGTGTTGCGCCTGTGCCCACTGTTGCTTCTGTGCTCCACGTGTGCTTCCTGTTGCTCCACGTGTTGCGTCCTGTTGCTCCACGTGTTGCGTGTCTGTGCTCCACGTTGCTTCCTGTTGCCACGTGTTGCGTCCTGTTGCTCCACGTGCTTCCTGTTGCTCCACGTGTTGTCCTGTTAGTCAGGGAAGTCAGTGATTCTGAGCTGAGAGGTTGGATGATGGCATTGAACTCAGAGTTAAAGTCAAAACAAGAAAATATCTTTGCAGATGTCTCTGGGTTTCCAGTATTGAGAGATGCAGTGTAAGCCAATGTGACAGTTGGCAAACTGCAATTGTTGATTGAGGTGTGAGTGAGTTTAGACAAGGAACGTCCCTGTTGGCTCTGAAAGGTCGACTGCGTGTCAAAGGTTTTCCTGGATGACAGAGGGGAGCGCTACAGTCAGTATTCATTCAGGCAGACACCTTTTGTTTCGGACTGCTTAACAATGATTGAAGGTTTGAAACAGGAGAACAGCGCATCACTCAGGGACTGGTTGAATATGAAAGCAGAGAGAGGTGGCAAGCGCCAGTACTTAATTGTAAGCTTGACAGACCCTGTCCGGGCCAGACGCCATCCTGGCTGTTTCAGTTTCCTAAAGAGTCGTTGACCTCCTGCTCTGGATGACCATTGGCTGGGGAAGGTGTGAGGGCAGCCAGCGACATATACACAGAACAGAATACAAGACAATAAGGATACAGAGAATAAGGCAGAGAGGTGAGATACAGAGAGTACGAGAGATACAGACAGAGTTACGATGATAGCAGAGAGGAGATACAGAGAGTTAGAGATACAAATAGAGATACAGAGAGTTAGAGATACAGAGAGGTAGTAGAAGATACAGAGAGTAGAGAGATACAGAGAGTTAGAGATACAGAGAGTAGAGATACAGAGAGTAGAGATACAGAGAGGGAAACAGAAGTAGAACAGAGAGGATCAGAGAGTAGAGATACAGAAAGTTAGAGCTACAGAGAGGAGATACAGAGAGTTAAGAGTAGAGATACGAGAGGAGAGATACAAGAGAGTGAGATACAGAGAGGAGATACAGAGAGTAAGAGATACAGAGAGGAGAGATACAGAGAGTATAGATACGAGAGTAGAGATACAGAGGGAGATACAGAGATAGAAGATACAGAGAGTTAGAGATACAGAGAGGAGATACAGAGAGTAAGATACAGATAGAGATACAGAGAGGAGATACAGCGAGAGATACAGAGTAGAGATACAGAGAGAGATACAGAGAGAGATACAGAGAGGTAGCGATAGAGACAGAGATAGAAGATACAGAGATTAAGATACAGAGAGAGAGATACAGAAGAGATACGAGAGGGAGATACAGGAGAGATACAGAGAGAGTACAGAGAACAGAGAGATACAGAAAATTACAGAGAGGGAGATACAGAGAGTTAGAGATACAGATAGAGATACAGAGATATATATAGAGAGAGAGACAGAGAGAGACAGAGAGAGATACAGAGAGATACAGAGAGAGACAGAGAGATATATACAGAGAGAGAGACAGAGAGAGAGAGACAGAGAGAGAGAGACAGAGAGAGATACAGAGAGGTTGAGATACAGAGAGAGGTATAGAGAGATACAGAGAGAGATACAGAGAGAGACAGAGAGATCAAAAGAGAGAAACAGAGAATTAGAGATACAGAGAGAGGTATAGAGAGAGATACAGAGAGATACAGAGAGAGAAACAGAGAATTAGAGATACAGAGAGAGGTACAGAGAGAGACAGCGAGAGATACAGAGAGATAAACAGAGAATTAGAGATACAGAGAGAGACAGAGAATTAGAGAAATCCCACTACTGTGGAGTATTGACATCCCTATATAGAAAGTATCTCTCTACCGGCCCCATACAGAAAGCTACATTAGATAATGAATAGCAGTCATACACCACCTTGGACTTAACGTCCACACAAAGTGGTCTCCAATGTGTGAGATGGTAAACCTTCCGTCCAGCTACTGTACTTATACCACCCCCCACCTGGGAGCACTTCAGCCATTTTGTGATTGTGTGGCTATTTCAGCACTTCCCCACTCATCCGTTTCCCTAACCTCCCCTCCACAGCCGTGTGTGTGTCCGATGCAATCACCTGGGTGGTTTATCCCCATAATCATCGCCGTCGGCCGTCTCCGCCACCGCTCCACTCCACCGTAATGTGCTTTGAGAAATCTACTTTTGAAATCGGGCACCCCTGCGTCCCGGATTTAGACTGATCCAATTGAGTCACAATGAGATTATACCACTCAGGAAATGGGGGATACCCATCTCTTTAGGATTTGTGGGTAATCTAATTGTACATTCTCTCATCCAAACAATAGATGGCCACTTGGATTTCTGTTTACTTTCTCACGGAGGATTATGTGAATGTTTTGAAGTAGAAAATTGCTCTTTCAGAGTTTATTCTAAAATGGTGGACATAAAAACCAGTATCGCAGACCTAGATTCAAGTGATCCACGAGTAGTCTTTAATTGGTTTATTGAGTAAAGGTTTGAACATGTTTATTAACATGGATCAATATTAATTAACCTTGGATTATCTTTCTCTGCACTCAAACTGTTTAAACGGAGATTAACCATAATCCAGGAAGTATTGACGTCTACCAAACACCAAATTACAGTATCGTTAATTCTCATGAGTTTATCCTCACACTGTTTAGCCCATTAAATACCTTAGACCTCTGAGTCTGTGTCCCACAGCGCAACCTATTCTGTAGCATAATGTGTTACGCTTGGAAACAGGAAACAGGAAGCAGGTGCAGAAAGTGAGTTTAATGAATGAGAAAGGCAGAAAAACAGAACAGGAGAAGAGTCCTAAATACGACCAATACTGCCTGACTACCGAGGGCTAAATAAAGGGACAGTAATCAGGGCGATGATGAAGTCCAGGTGTGCGGAATGATGGGGAGACGGTGTGAGGAATGATGGGGAGATGGTGTGCGTAATGATGGGGAGACGGTGTGCATAATGATGGGGAGACGGTGTGCGTAATTATGGGGAGATGGTGTGCGTAATGATGGGGAGATGGTGTGCGTAATGATGGGGAGACGGTGTGCGTAATGATGGGGAGA
>NW_019944813.1:38629-40186 GCF_002910315.2 Salvelinus sp. IW2-2015 | reverse complement strand
AGAGCTTTTCATTGTCAGATTAAATCAAATCTGGATTTAAAGCTTTATCCTCTGATAAAGTTAAATCTGGATTTAAAGCATGTTCCTCAGAAATGTAGTAATGCTGAGCCTTGTATATCCACAGTACTCTAGTACTGCTCAGCCTTGTATATCCACAGTACTGTAGTACTGCTCAGCCTTGTATATCCACAGTACTCTAGTGCTGCTCAGCCTTGTATATCCACAGTACTGTAGTACTGCTCAGCCTTGTATATCCACAGTACTGTAGTAATGCTCAGCCTTGTATATCCACAGTACTGTAGTAGTGCTCAGCCTTGTATATACACAGTACTGTAGTACTGCTCAGCCTTGTATATCCACAGTGCTGTAGTAATGCTCAGCCTTGTGTATCCACAGTAATGTAGTAGTGCTCGGCCTTGTTTATCCACAGTACTGTAGTAGTGCTCAGCCTTATATATCCACAGTGCTGTAGTAATGCTCAGCCTTGTATATCCACAGTACTGTAGTACTGCTCTGCCTTCTATATCCTCAGTACTCTAGTACTGCTCAGCCTTGTATATCCACAGTACTCTAGTGCTGCTCAGCCTTGTATATCCTCAGTACTGTAGTACTGCTCAGCCTTGTATATCCACAGTACTCTAGTGCTGCTCAGCCTTGTATATCCACAGTACTGTAGTAGTGCTCTGCCTTCTATATCCTCAGTACTGTAGTAGTGCTCAGCCTTGTATATCCACAGTATTGTAGTAGTGCTCAGCCTTGTATATCCACAGTATTGTAGTAGTGCTCAGCCTTGTATATCCAAAGTGCTGTAGTAGTGCTCAGCCTTGTATATCCACAGTGCTGTAGTAGTGCTCTGCCTTGTATATCCACAGTACTGTAGTAGTGCTCAGCCTTGTATATCCAAAGTTCTGTAGTAGTGCTCAGCCTTGTATGTTCACAGTATTGTAGTAGTGATCAGCCTTGTATATACACAGTATTGTAGTAGTGCTCAGCCTTGTATATCCACAGTACTGTAGTAGTGCTCAGCCTTGTATATCCACAGTACTGTAGTAGTGCTCAGCCTTGTATTTCCACAGTACTGTAGTAGTGCTCAGCCTTGTATATCCACAGTACTGTAGTACTGCTCATCCTTTTATATACACAGTATTGTATTAGTGCTCAGCCTTGTATGTCCACAGTATTGTAGTAGTGCTCAGCCTTGTATATCCACAGTATTGTAGTAGTGTTCAGGGCCATCTGAATGTCTTCTATGCTACATCCCAAATGGATCCTTCTTCCCTATATAGTGTGACCAGAGCCAAAAGTAGTGCACTACATGTGGAAAAGGGTGCAATTTGGGACGCAACGCTATCTCTCTGAGCCCTTATTATCTTGATTGCAGGGTGATTAGACCAGCGGCACTGCAGCCACAATACAGATGGCGTATTAACAGGGGAGAGAATCAACCTCATTATGGACCTCGTTATTAACCAGAAATGGGGAATATAGTTTATTGGACTTTGCAGTTAACACACCTACACAGTATTATATTTCATTAAGGTCACCCTCACTGTCAGG
>NW_019944813.1:35924-37361 GCF_002910315.2 Salvelinus sp. IW2-2015 | reverse complement strand
CAGGATGAGACAGGAGGAGACAGGAGGAGACAGGATGAGACAGGATGAGACAGGGTTTAGTTGGTCTGGTTTGGCTTAGCTGTGTTCTGTTATGGTGTTAGAGCCAAAAGTCTACCTCTGTTGGGGGTGCTTGTTTTTTACTATCTTTTCTCTGCTCACCTGTTTGTTTCAGAAGTGGTCTAACTGTCCTCTTTTAACCTTTTTTTCAATGCCCTTTGCGTCACATTATGAGATAATATACACGTAAACATATTAACACATACAATAAACCAATGTGTACGGAGTGTGGAAGTTGATTCACACAGTTCAGTTGATAAGTAAATAGCCAACCAGTGTCTTGTTATTTCCTCTTTCAGCTCCTATGTGTGGTGGTCAGCTGAGAGGCCCTAACGGCATCATCGCCTCACCAAACTACCCTGTCCAGTACGACAACAATGCTAACTGCACCTGGGTCATCAGCGCCACAGACACCACCAAGGTATCGTCTCACATTGCTAATGCTATATGCTAATACTGAAAAACGTTGGTGTTAACGTTGCTATGCTATGCTATGCTAATCCAGTACTATGTACATAACTGACATGCTAAATGCTAATGTTGACTACTTTGTGATTTTGTGACTAKTTGCTTTGCTATGTTAGTATTTACAACCGTCTGACATTATGACATGCTAATTTGGAAATTATACTTTGAAAATTGAGTACTTAAAGTTAGTGATGCTATGCTACGCTAATATGTACTACTGTTTATGCACTACRTGTTTGCTTCTCTGATATTAAGCTAAATGCTAATTGTGCTACTGCTAGAAAATCAAATCAAATCAAAATGTTATTGGTCACATACACAAATGTATTTATTGGTCACATACACATGGTTAGCAGATGTTAATGCGAGTGTAGCGAAATGCTTGTACTTCTGGTTCCGACAGTGCAGTAATATCTAACAAGTAATCTAACAAATCCACAACATATACCTAATTCATTCCTTTACACTTGTGTGTATAACAATATGTACATATAAATATATGGATGATCGATGGCCGAATGGCATAGGCAAGATGCAGTAGATGGTATAGAGTACAGTATGAGATGAGTAATATAGGGCATGTAAACATTATTTAAAGTGGCAATGTTTAAAGTGACATGTGGTACATTTATTACATCAAACTTTTAATTATTAAAGTGGCTAGAGATTGAGTCAGTATGTTGGCAGCAGCCACTCAATGTTAGTGATGGCTGTTTTAACAGTCTGATGGCTTTGAGATAGAAGCTGTTTTTCAGTCTCTCGGTCCCAGCTTTGATGCACCTGTACTGACCTCGCCTTCTGGATGATAGCGGGGTGAACAGGAAGTGGCTCGGGTGGTTGTTGTCCTTGATGATCTTAATGGCCTTTCTGTGACATCGGGTGGTGTAGGTGTCCTGGAGGGCAGGTAGTTTG
>NW_019944813.1:33829-35475 GCF_002910315.2 Salvelinus sp. IW2-2015 | reverse complement strand
TTCACCACACTGTCTGTGTAGGTGGACCATTTCAGTTTGTCCGTGATGTGTACGCCGAGGAACTTAAAACTTTCCAACTTCTGTCCTGTCAATGTGGATAGGGGGCTGCTCCCTCTGCTGTTTCCTGAAGTCCATAATCTTCTCCTTTGTTTTGTTGACGTTGAGTGACAGGTWGTTTTGCTGACACCACACTCTGAGGGCCCTCACCTCCTCAATGTAGGCCGTCTCATCGTTGTTGGTAATCAAGCCTACCACTGTAGTGTCGTCCGCAAACTTGATGATTGAGTTGGAGGCGTGCGTGGCCATACAGTCACGGGTGAACAGGGAGTACAGGAAAGGGCTGAGAACGCACCCTTGTGGGGCCCCAGTGTTGAAGATCAGCGGGGTGGAGATGTTGTTTCCTACCCTKATCATCTGGGGGCGGAAAGTCCAGGACCTAGTTGCACCGGGTGGGGTCGAGACCCAGGGTCTCGAGCTTGATGACGAGTTTGGAGGGTACTATGGTGTTAAATGCTGAGCTGTAGTCAATGAACAACATTCTCACATAGGTGTTCCTCTTGTCCAGGTGGTTGCGACACACTGCACACTGTTACGATCATACATTATTTCAAATATAGGGCATTTTGTATATGTGTCTATAATATGTCTGCAGACCATCATTTTAAGTGTATATTCCTTCCCCAAACTCTGTCAGATCAGATCCACCTTTCATTGATGTGTTACACACAAAGAGAGATGGCACTGTGGCTGTAGAGCTTCTTTTGTGGACTAGTTAGATACAATGTCCTGCCAATGAGTTGGTACAATGCCCTGCAAAGGAGTTGGTACAATGTCTGGCAAAGGAGTCGGTACATGATGTCCTGCCAATGGAGTTGGTAACAATGCCTTGTCAAAGGAGTTGGTACAAGTGTCTGCCAATGTTGAGTGTGAAGGAAGTGACAATGTCGCTGAGTTGGAATGTGCAAAGGAGTTGGTACAATGTCTGCATGAGTGTGATGTCGACAGGAGTTGTCAATGTCTGCAAGGCAATCCTGACCTGAGTTGGTACTAATGGTCCGCCAATGAGTTCGTAAATGTCTGCAACAGGAGTTGGTACAATGTCTGCAAATGAGTTGGTACATATGTCTGCATGAGTTGGTACAATGTCCTGCAATGAGTCGGGTACAATGTCCCTTGCCAATGTGTGGGGGCCGTTTGGGTCACACCTGCATGTGCTGCAAATGAGTTGGTACATGTCCTGCAAACGGAGCTGGTACAATGTCCTCCAGATGAGTTGGTACACATGTCCTGCAAATGAGTTGCTACAATGTCCTGCAAAGGAGTTGGTACAAATGTCCTGCAATGAGTTGGCAAAATGTCTGCACAGGAGTTGGTACAATGTCCTACAAATGAGTTGGTAACATGTCCTGCAAAGGAGTTGGTACAGGGTCCTGCCAATGAGTTGGCTTACAATGTCCTGCAAAGGTTGGGTACAATGTCCTGCAATAGGCATTGTACAATGTCTGCAATTGAGTTGGTAAGGATGTCCTGCAATGAAGTTGGTAGCAATGTCCCCTGCAAAGAGTTTGTAAATGTCCTGCAATATCTCTCCATGGCCCCAGGTGGTGAGGGTGGAACAACATTCCACCACCGCTGATTTCACACTG
>NW_019944813.1:23889-28135 GCF_002910315.2 Salvelinus sp. IW2-2015 | reverse complement strand
GTAGAAGCTGTTTAAAAGCCTCTTGGACCTAGACTTGGAGCTCCGGTACTGCTTGCCGTGCGGTAGCAGAGAGAACAGTCTATGACTAGGATGGCTGGAGTCGTTGACAATTTTTAGGGCCTTCTTCTGTCACCGCCTGGTATAGAGGTCCTGGATGGCAGGAAGCTTGACCCCAGTGATGTACTGGGCCGTACACACTACCCTCTGTTGTGCCTTGCGGTTGGAGGCCAAGCAGTTGCCGTACCAGGCAGTGATGCAACCAGTCAGGATGCTCTCAATGGCGCAGCTGTGGAACTTTTTGTGGATCTGAGGACCCATGCCAAATATTTGGAGTCTCCTGAGGGGGAATAGGCATTGTTGTGCCCTCTTCACAACTGTCTTGGTGTGTTTGGACCATAAAGGTTTGTTTGTGATGTGGACACCAACGAACTTGAAGTCTCAACCTGCTCCACTACAGCCTATGAGAATGGGTGAGTGCTCGGCCCTGCTTTTGCTGTAGTCCACAATCAGCTCCTTTGTCTTGCCCATTTTGAGGGAGAGGTTGTTGTCCTGGCACCACACTTCCAGTTCTCTGACCTCCTCCCTATAGGCTGTCTCATCGTTGTCGGTGATAAGACCTACCACTGAATTGTCGTCGGGAAACCTAATGATAGTATTTGAGTCGTGCTTGGCCACYCAGTCGTGGGTGAACAGGGAATAGAGGAGGGGAATAAGCACACACCCCTGAGGGGCCCCTGTGTTCAGGATCAGCATGGCAGATATGTTGTTGCCTACCCTTACCACCTGGGGGCGGCCCGTCAGCAAGTCCAGGATCCAGTTGCAGAAGGAGGTGTTTAGTCCCAGGGTCCTTAGCTTAGTGATGAGCTTTGAGGGCACTATGGTGTAGAACAATGAGCTGTAGTCAATGAACAGCATTCTCACATAGATGTTCCTTCAGTTCAGGTGTGAAAGGGCAGTGTGGAGTGCAATAGAGATTGCATTATCTGTGGATATTTTGTGGCGGTATGTGAATTGGAGTGGGTCTATGGTTTCTGGCATGATGCTGTTGATGTGAGCTATGAACAGCCTTTCAAATCACTTCATGGTTACAGGTGTGAGTGCTACTGGTCGTTAGTGATTTAGACAGGTTACCTTGGTGTTCTTGGGAACAGGGACTATGGTGGACATAGTGAAGCAAGTAGGGTCAGCAGACTAGGATAGGGAGAGATTAAATATGTCTGTAAACACTCCAGCCAGCTGGTCAGCTCATGCTCTGAGGATACGGCTAGGGATGCAGTCTGGGCCTGAAACATGTAGGTATTACAGACTCGGCCAGGGACCGGGAGTACAGTGAYTACACTTGCCAGTTGGTCAGCACATGCTCAGAGTACACGTCAAGGTAATCCATCTGGCCCTGCGGCTTTGTGAATGTTGATCTTTTTAGAGGTCTTGCTCACATCGGCAATGGGGAGTTTGATCACACAGTCATCCAGAACAGCTGGTGCTCTCATATTCTCATATTCCAGTCTGTGCTAACAAAACAGTCCTGTAGTTTAGCATCTGTGTCATCTGACCACTTCCATATTAAGCGAGTCACTTGTACTTCCTGCTTTAGTTTTAGCTTGTAAGCAGGAATCAGGAGGATAGAGTTATGGTCAGATTGGCCAAATGGAGGGTGAGGGAGAGCTTTGTATGCATCTCTGTGTGTGGAGTAAAGGTGGTCTAGAGTTGCTGTCCTCTGGTTGATCATTTAACATGATGGTAGAAATTAGGTGGAAAATGGATTCAAGTTTCCCTGCATTAAAGTCCCCGACCACTTGGAGCACCGCCTCTGGATGAGCATTTTCTTGCTTGCTTATAGCCTTATACAGCTCATTGAGTGCGGTTTTAGTGCCAGCATCAGTCTGTGGTGGTAGGTTGTCTCTGTACAGATTGTTGAGTGTGGTCTTACTGCATTGGTTTGTGGTGGTAAATAGACAGCTATACGAAAAATATAGATGAAAACTCTCTTCGTAAATTGTGTGGTCTACAGCTTATCATGAGATACTCAGGCGAGCAAAACCTCGAGACTTCCTTAATATTTGATTTTGTGCAGCAGCTGTTATTTAGAAATAGACACAGACCACCACCTCTTGTCTTACCGGAGGCAGCTGTTCTATAGTTCTATCAAACTAAACCCCGCCAGCTGTATGACATCCATGTCGTCATTCAGCCAAGACTCTGTGAAAAATAAGATATTACAGTTTTTAATGTCCCGTTGGTAGGATAGTCTTGATCGGAGTTCATTCCAGTTTATTCTCCAGTGATTGCATGTTGGCCAATAGGACAAATGGTAGAGGAGGGTTACCCACTCGCTGACCAATTCTCATCAGGCACCCTGTATCTCTGTCTTCTCTTCATGCGAATGACGGGGATTTGGGCCTGGTCGGGTATCTGGGTCCGACTTGTTAAAGAGAAAATCTTTGTCCAGATCCAATCGATGTTCTGATATCCAGAAGCTCTTTTCCATCATAAGAGACGGTGGAAGAAACATTATGTAAAAAATAAGTTACAGACAACGTGAAAAAAGCATACCAAACGGCAGSCATCTCCTCCGGGGCCATTCGTGAAAATGATGCACTAAACGTTCAAATCTCGTTGATCATTTTGTTGCAACAATACTGGTCAAATTAAGATCCTACACCTGTATGTTTGTAGGATGAAACTACATTTTATCTGGTGATCTGACCCACAACAGCATCCTCTCTCTCTCTCTCYTTCTCTCTCGTTCTCTCCCTCCCTCCCTCCCTCCCTCACCAGTCCTGGCAATTTACATCAGTGAGTGGGTTTACCATAAGACAGAATGCAATTTGCATTTTTATCAGCTTTTTCATTAGGCCTCTGCTCTCCCAGTAAACATTAAAAATCTGCCGGAAGTGTGGGGCAGCTCATTTGAATTGGAAGACTACACAGCACCTTTTCCCTGTTGATTTGGTTAGTTGTTTTTCACAATTGTTTTTCCGTCTTCGTCCTTATTTACTGACTTTATGTTAATGTTTATTATTTATTATAATCAGTTTCCCGAAGAAGCATTAAGATTATTGAACTCGTCCCTGAATTTCTCGTGAGCCAATAAGCTCAGTTGAGTAGATCTATTTCCTGGGTAGAAAAGCGAATGCATAAATCCATCCTTACTCAGTCTTGTGATGGATATATTCACCTTGTGGAGCTGCTCTATTCTTCCCCGTCACTGGACATTTACTGGAAAGGGCCCAAACAATGTGAATTCATGATTTAGTGACTCACCCTGGTGATTCTGAGGGTTAGCTGTGTCTTAAATCACAACATTTTCTCTGCGAAGACCACTACTTTTGAGTAACGTAGATCTAGTAGTGCACTATAAAAGGGAATAGTGTTCCATTTGGGATATATCCTCTGAGTTGCTGAATTGTCTCATGGATAGAGGGATAGTGGATAGATGATATACCACAGACGGATGTGTTCTATCTGGTCAGGTGACACGATCAGGTCAGACTCAGGGTACTGCTCACAGCCACTGATAGAGCAACTTTAGTATGCCCTGATTTGGTTGAGGGACGAGTGTTTCATAGGAGTGACAGCACTTGTCGGATTAGAGGATGGAGGGATAGAGGGATGGAGGGATAGAGGGATAGAGGATGGAGGGATAGAGGGATAGAGGATGGAGGGATAGAGGGATAGAGGGATAGAGGACGGGAAGATGTGATATGAGATGGAGAGATAGAGATGGAGGGATAGAGAGAGGTGGAGGATAGGATGGAGGGATTAGAGATATGAGGATAGAGAGAGGGCATAGAGATAGAGGGATGAGAGGATGGAGGATAGAGGGATAAGAGGATGAGGATAGAGATGAGGGATAGAGATGGAGGATAGAGAGGATAGAGAGGGATAGAGAATGGAGGATAGAGCGAATGGAGGGATAGAGGAATAGAGGGATAGAGGATGGAGGTGATAGAAGGATAGAGGATGGAGGATAATAGAATGGATGGATAAGAGGATGGAGGGATAGAGGATGGATGAGGGATAGAGGGATAGAGGATAGAGGATGGAGGATAGAGGATGGAGGGATAGAGGAGTGGAGGGATAGAGGGATAGAGGATGGAGGGATAGAGGATAGAGGATGGGAGTAGAGTATGAGGGATAGAGGGATAGAGGATGGAGGAATAGAGGACAGAGGATGGAGGGATAGAGGATAGAGGAGATAGAGGATAGAGGATGAGGGGATGAGATATGGGAGGAATAGAGGGAC
>NW_019944813.1:0-23864 GCF_002910315.2 Salvelinus sp. IW2-2015 | reverse complement strand
ATTGAGGTGATAGAGGATGAGGATGGAGGATAGAGAATGGATAGGGATAGAGGATAGAGAGTGAGGAGAATAGAGGATGGATGATAGAGGATGGAGGGATAGAAGAGGCATAGAGGATGGAGGATAGAGGATAGAGGATAGAGGGATAGAGTGATAGAGGGATTAGAGGGATAGGGATGAGGGATAGAGAGATGGGAGGGATGAGAGGATAGAGGGATAGAGGATGGAGGGATAGAGGGATAGAGGATGGGAGGGATATAGGGATGGAGGATAGAGGATGGGAGGGATAGAGGGAGGGAGGATAGATGGGGATAGAGGATGGAGGGATAAGGATGGAGCGGATAGAGGGATAGAGGATGGAGGGATAGAGGATAGAAGGATGAGAGATAGAGGATTAGAGGGATAGAGGATGAGGGAAGAGTAAGAGCGGCATAGAGCATAGGAGGGGTGAGCGAACTAAGGCGACAGAGGATGGAGATAGGGATGAGAGTAAATAGAGGGAGTAGAAGCGCGACTAACGCGAGGCAATAGAAAGTATCTGAGAGAACAGCGCGAATATAGGAAGGGAAGAACTCCGAGGACGGACCTCGGAGCGCGGACTGACGGCACGACAATCGCCATGGGGAGTAGAGTGATCTAGAGGATAAGTGTGACAAGCAGTGCGCAAACACCCAGAAGAACCGATATGCAAGTGCTAGATGGAGGAGAGGAACCCAAGACGGAGCCGCGCGATTGCGAGTAGATGCGGATGGATTAATAGACCGCACGGTTGGTCCCAGACCACGATATGTTGTATAGTCGCGCGTTAACCCCATTCTGCGAACAAGAAACCAGTGGGTAGTAACCCATCGCAAGAACTGCGTTTACTCCGGAGCCCAACTAGGCGTACAGCACACAGGGTCAGAAGACACCCTCAATTCAAATCTGTAGTTTATTGCTCATCACCTGAGTAAGCCCAGATCCACACTCAAACTCGCATATGACGAGACGAATATCATTAACAAATGACAATTAAGATCGACCTGGTGTTGGGTTTGCTGCAGAGCAAACGGCTCTGGCGAAAAGAGAAGTGACACAAAGAGAGCTACATTACTTTAGGGACCGCCGCACACAAATTTAAAATAAACCTAATACCAAATCAATCATTTGCTCTATTTACCATCTCAACATATAAAAGCTTAATATTGTTCATCCAGGAAAACTCGCGTGTCTTATTTTCAAATATGACGTATTCTCGCTTTTCCAAAGTCTGCGCCAACGAGTGGCAAGTTACCCACAAGAGGAGTACACGGTCCTGAATTTGTACCTATAGATGTTAATTATTGACTCCGGACAAGCTTGTATTTGACACAACTGAGTTGTTATGTCTCAGAAACACACACTAAGATGGTTTATATATTACTAGTGGCAGTGAACGAGGAGAGACTACAGAGCAAGAAAAAAACGAATCACCACCAAATGAAATATAAAGCCCTGAAATGCGAAAATATAAAGTGGAACGTCGTAAATGAAAATCCGAAGAATCGATCAATATCCTTTACATCACTTGGCGTACCACCTTGAGACACGGGCGAATTGCATCACTGCGTGTGCGTGACCTGGCACGCTTTCCGGAGAGTATACCGGGCAATAGCGGAATGAGAGGGACCAGAAGCGAATCGCGGAACGGATAAGCGTCCGGCATAGACTGGTCTAGAGAGAACCAGCAAGACAGAGAGATGCGGCTGAAGATTCCTGATCACCCAACCCCGCGACACACCACCGGCACACCAACATCAACACCTCTATAACCCGTCTAGGAAGTGTCTATCAACCTATGATCACTGTAACCTATGACATCGTAAATGCTGCAGTCGTCCCTCTCATGACGAAATCCTGCATTAATAGCCCAGCTAACCGAGGTCGCACCTGTAAACCTAGAATCAAGAGTTTTGAAACTAGTCTGGTGCTTTTCCCATCCAAAAAATTGAGCCAATTATCAGCTTGTGCGAAAGATATCTATCTATAAATCGAAAATGGAACCCAACACAATGATTCAAGTGACTCATAATAAAAGAAAGGAATAACATTTCAGACTTAAACCAAAAGTTGTTTATCATTTTTGAGAGAAACAAACAAACCAGAGAATATCCCTCTGAGTCCTTCTCATTGCTCATGTTGATTCTTTTAAGAGTCATGTCTGACCTTACTTAAGGCCGAGCCAAAAAGCCAGGTGAGAAGGGGGCTAGCATTGCCATAACCCAATGAGTGAGAGGATGGAGGGATAGAGTATAGAGGGATAGAGGGATAGAGTATAGAGGGATAGAGGGATAGAGGATGGAGGGACAGAGGGATAGATAGATGGATGGATTATAGCAGTGGTTCCCAAACGTTTTATAGTCCCGTACCCCTTCCAAAATGTAACCTCCAGCTGCGTACTCCGGGTCAGCACCAGGGTCAGCACCAGGGTCAGCACACTCTCAAATGTAGTTTTTTGCCATCATTGTAAGCCAGCCACACAAACTCTATACGATATATTTACAAAACATAAGAATGAGTTGTGTTTTTCTCACAACCCGGCTCATGGGAAGTGACAAAGAGCTCTTATAGGACCAGGGCACAATTAATAATATAATAATAATCAATCATTTTGCTCTTTATTTAACCATCTCACATATAAAAGCTTATTTGTTCATCAGAAAACTCCTGTGTCTTATTTTTCAAATATGCGTATCTCGTTTCCAAATGTCTGCGCAAGAGTGAAGGTTACCCACAAGAGAGTAACGGTTAATGTGATTGGATGTTAATTATTTGACTCGGCAACTTGTATTTGACATTGTGTTGTTATTTCACTGAACACACTAGATGGTTTTATTTTATTTTTGGCAGTGAAACGAGGAGACTCAGGCAAGAAAAAAACATCACCCAAATGTATAGCCCTGTTGGAAAATATAAATGGACTGTTTGAAAATGTGAATCACATTTTTATTTGGCGTACCCTTGACGGCATTGCATTGTGTGTGTGGCACCTTGGGAGTATCCGGGAATAGCGGATGGAGGGACAGAGGATGGAGGGATAGTGGATAGATGGTTAGAGGACGGAGGGACAGAGYGATGGATGGATTAGAGGATAGAATGATAGAGGGATGGATTAGAGGATAGAGGGATAGAGGGATGGATGGATTAGAGGATAGAGGGATGGATTAGAGGATAGAGGGATGGATTAGAGGATAGAGGGATGGATTAGAGGATAGAGGGATAGAGGGATGGATGGATTAGAGGATAGAGGGATGGATGGATTAGAGGATAGAGGGATAGAGGGATGATGGATTAGGGAAATTCCTTGACCCTGGTTGCAGAGTAGATACAGTTGAAGTCGGAAGTTTACATACGCTTAGTTTGGAGTCCTTACAGCTCGCTTTTCAACCACTCCACACATTTCTTGTTAACAAACTATAGTTTTGGCAAGTTGTTTAGGACATCTACTGTGTGCATGACACAAATACTGTTTCCAACAAGTGTTAACAGACAGATTATTTCACTTATAATTCACTGCATCACAATTCCAGTGGGTCAGACGTTTACATACACTAAGTTGACTGTGCCTTTAAACAGCTTGGAAAATTCCAGAAAATGATGTCATGGTTTTAGAAGCTTCTGACAGGCTAATTGACATAATTTGAGTCAATTGGAGGTGTACCTGTGGATGTATTTCAAGGCCTACCTTCAAACTCAGTGCCTCTCTGCTTGACATCATGGGAAAATCAAAAGAAATCAGCCTAGACCTCAGAAAAATAATTGTAGACCTCCACAAATCTGGTTTATTAATTTCAAAACGCCTGAAGGTACCACATTCATCTGTAAAAACAATAGTACGTAAGTATACACACCATGGGACCACGCAGCCGTCATACCGCTCAGGAAGGAGACGCGTTCTGTCTCCTAGAGATGAACGTACTTTGGTGCGAAAAGTGCAAATCAATCCCAGAACAACAGCAAAGGACCTTGTGAAGATGCTGGAGGAAACAGGTACAAAAGTATCTATATCCACAGTAAAACGAGTCCTATATCGACATCACCTGAAAGGTCGCTCAGCAAGGAAGAAGCCACTGCTCCAAAACCTCCATAAAAAAAAGCCTGAATACAGTTTGCAACTGCACATGGGGACAAAGATCGTACATTCTTGAGAAATGCCCTCTGGTCTGATGAAACAAAAATGGAACTGTTTGGCCATAATGACCATCGTTATGTTTGAAGGAAAAAGGGGGAGGCTTGCAAGCTGAAGAACACCATCCCAACCATGAAGCACAGGGGTGGCAGCATCATGTAGTGGGGGTGCTTTGCTGCACGAGGGACTGGTGCACTTCACAAAATAGATGGCATCATGAGGTAGGACAATTATGTGGATATATTGAAACAACATCTCAAGACATCAGTCAGGAAGTTAAAGCTTGGTCACAAATGGGTCTTCCAAATGGACAATGACCCCAAGCATACTTCCAAAGTTGTGGCGAAATGGCTTAAGGACAACAAAGTCAAGGTGTTGTAGTGGCCCTCACAAAGCCCTGCCCTCAATCCTATAGAAAATGTGTGGGCAGAACTGAAAAAGTGTGTGCGAGCAAGGAGGCCTACAAACCTGACTCAGTTACACCAGCTCTGTCAGGGGGAATGGGCCAAACTTCACCCAATTTATTGTGGGAAGCTTGTGGAAGGCTACCCGAAACGTTTGACCCAAGTTAAACAATTTGAAGGCAATGCTACCAAATATTAATTGAGTTTATGTAAACTTCTGACCCACTGGGAATGTGATGAAAGAAATAAAAGCTGAAATAAATCATTCTCTCTACAATTATTCTGACATTTCACATTCTTAAAATAAAGTGGTGATCCTAATATATATATATATATATATAGAGAGAGAGAGAGAGAACAATGCAGAGAATACAAAAAAAGAGGGAATGACAGAGGGGGAAAAGATTGATATATTTGTGTAACCACCTAACCCTTCATATCACGACAGCCATTTTGTTCACCGAATTCTGACGTCTTCCCTGTTGCCTAGGTGATCAAACTGACTTTTGAGGACTTTGACCTGGAGCGTGGTTACGATACGTTGACGGTTGGAGATGGAGCCGTGGTCGGAGACCAGAAGACCGTCTTTCACGTGTGAGTACCTTCAGCCTCTCTGCCGTCACTGCTACCTGTCTTATTTCTTTCTTTGTCTTTTTTCTTGTTCTCACATTTTTCACACAATTTCTTGTGAGTACACCCGCTCTTTTCCCTCCTTCAGTTTGTCTTGCTTTCCATCCACCTACTCTCTCTCTCTCTCTCTCTCTCTCTCTCTCTCTCCTTCTCCTCTCTCTCTCTCTCTCTTCCTCTCTTCACTCCTCTCTCGGCTCTCCTCCTCCTCTCTCTCTTCTCTTCTCTTCCTCTTGCGTCTTGCGGCAGGGTCTTCTCTTTCTTCTCTTCTTCTTCTCTCTCTCTTCCTCTCTCTCTCTTCTCGGTCCTCTCACTCTCTCTCTTTTCTCCTCTTCTTCTCTCTTCTCTCCCTCTCTCTCTCCTCTCTTCTCTCTCCTCTCTCGAGTCCCTCTCCCCTGGCATTCCCCTCTCCCACCTCCTCCTCCCACCCCCACCACCTTCCACTCCCTCCATCCCTCCATCCCTCTCTTTCTGTCCATTTCATCACCTCCAGGACCAGTAGATAAATCCAGTGCCACATTGTCCCCTCAATGTTAAAACAAGATCACAGCCGTTCGCCACGTTGCATTGCATATTGATGTTCCTAATGGAGTTTTCTTCCACAGATGCTCCATAACGTTTACATGGATGTTGTTATTTATTGTACTGAAATTTACGGCCTTAATAAAATTTTATAGATCGATTTTTATGTGGAGCTGTTTAGTGAGGCTTCAGGTTGTTGTGGAGGAGGAGGGAAGGAGAGGAGGGGAGGGGGAGAGAGGGAAGGAAGGGGGGGGAGGGGAAGAGAGGGAGAGGGGAGAGGAAGAGCGGGAGAGAGGTGAGAGGGGAGAGAGGGAGATGAATGGGGAGAGGGAGAGGTGGAGGGTGAGAGGAGGAGAGGGAGGGGGAGAGGGCGAGAGGAAGGAGAGGGGGAGAGAGCTGAGGGGGAGAGAGGGGGAAGGAAGACGGGGCGAGGGAGAAGGGAAGAGAGGGGAGAGGAATGGGTGAGAGGGAGGGTATGACGGGGACGAGAGATGGGAGATAGAGGGACAGGAATCCCTACAGCCGTGCTCTCACTGGCACAGACACCCTCGTACAGGCACAGACACCCTCCCACATCTTCTCCTGTCTCCTGCAGCCTGTCAGGGACCACTACTCCAGACCTGGTAGTCAGCACCAGTCATCAGATGTGGCTCAACTTCAAGACTGACGACACCAGCGGCTCTCTGGGCTTCAAGGTGTCTTATGAAGGTAAGCTTATGGACGTGATGTCTTGGGTTTTACTCTGTTTGTGGTAATATCCCCCCAAAGAAATACTTTGCTACATATTTCTCTCTGCTTCTCAACTTCGCTGTTAGAAGTGTGTGTGTGTGTGTATGTGTATGGGTATGTGTACGTGTGTGTGTGTGTGTGTGTGTGTGTGAGCAGTTGTAAGACTTTAGTGAGTCTAGCCATATCTCCTCTTGATGATGAGCTGGTCTCATGTTTCTGCTCTTTCCATGACACAGACTGACATAGACTGACCAGGTGAATTCAGGTGAAAGCTATGATCCCTTATTGATGTCACCTGTTAACTCCACTTAAATAAGTGTAGATGAAGGGGAGGAGACGGGTTAAAGAAGGATTTTTTAAGCCTCGAGACAATTGAGACATGAATTGTGTGTGTGTGTGTCATTCAGAGGGGGAATGGGCAAGACAAAAAAGGTGACAGGCGCAACGGTTTGTGTCAAGAACTGCAACGCTGCTGGGTTTTTCACGCTCAACAGTTTCCAATGGGTATCAAGAATGGTCCACCACCCAAAGGACATCCAGCCAACTTGACACAACTGTGGGAAGCATTGGAGTCAAAATGGACCAGCATCCCTGTGGGCAAAAGGGAGTGCAACTTAATATTAGGAAGGTGTCCTTAATGTTTTGTCCACTCAGTGTTGTTTCCTGTTAAATCGTTGTTGTTTCCTGTGTGCAATCATACACACTGTGGACTATTAACCGAAAGGTTGCTGGATCGAATCCCCGAGCTGACAAGGTACAAATCAGTCGTTCTGCCCCTGAACAAGGCAGTTCACCCACTGTTCCTAGGCCGTCATTGAAAATAAGAATGTGTTCTTAACTGACTCTCCTAGTTAAAAAAATAAAAAATACACACTGTTAAATCGTGTTGTTTCCTGTTTTAACACCCAGCAGAAAGTAGCAGAACTGAAACAGTGATATCAGCTTTAATAAAGGACAATAATTACTTTGAAGCATTCTCCCTTTGGTGATTGAGGCATCCCAAAAAATTTACTTAAATTTGAATTACTTTGCATATTTTCTAGCTCGATTATCTGGTGTAGACATAACACAGACACACACACACACACACACAGAAGAACACACAGAACACACCCACACCCACACACACACACACACACACACACACACAACACACACACACACACACACACACACACACACACACACACACACACACACACACACACACACACACACACACACACACACACACACACACACACACTATGATGTTAGGACTTGAACATTGCAAACTAGACACTCTAATGTACTCTTGCTCAGTTGTGCACCGGGCTCCCACTCCTCTTTCTATTCTGGTTAGAGCCAGTTGTGCTTGTTCTGTGAAGGGAGTAGTACACAGCGTTCTACCAGATCTTCAGTTTCTTGGCAATTTTGTCGACATTGAATAGCCTTCATTTCTCAGAACAAGAATAGACTGACGAGTTTCAGAAGAAATTATTTGTTTCTGGCCATTTTGAGCCTGTAATCGAACCCACAAGTGTGTGTGTGTGTGTGTGTGTGTGTCTGTGAGTGTGTCTGTGTCTGTGTGTGTGTCTGGAGTGTCTGAGTGTCTGAGTGTCTGAGTGTTGAGTGTCTGAGTGTCTGAGGTCTGTGTGTGTGTGTGTGTGTGTGCTGTGTGTGTCTGAGTGTCTGAGTGTCTGAGTGTCTGAGTGTCTGAGTGTCTGAGTGTCTGAGTGTCTGAGTGTCTGAGTGTCTGTGTGTGTGTGTGTGTCTGAGTGTCTGAGTGTCTGTGTGTTGTGTGTGTGTGTTGTGTCTGAGTGTCTGAGTGTCTGAGTGTCTGAGTGTCTGAGTGCTTGAGTGTCTGAGTGTCTGAGTGTCTGAGTGTCTGAGTGTCTGAGTGTCTGAGTGTCGTGTGTCTGGTGTCTGTTGTTGTGTGTGTGTGGTGTCTGGTGTGTGTCTGAGTGTCTAGTGTTCTGATGGTCTGAGTGTCTGAGTGTCTGAGTGTCTGAGTGTCTGTGTTCTGATGTCTGAGTGTCTGAGTGTCTGTGTGTCTGATGTGTGTTGTGTGGAGTGGTCTGGTGGTGTCTGAGTGGTCTGTGCTGTTGTGTGTGTGTGTGTGTGTGTGTGTGTGTGTGTGTGTGTGTGTGTGGTGTCTGTGATAATTGAACTGTAAATTCTCCTGAATGTGTGTTAATGAGCTGTCAGACAGACACCAGACCACTACTCACTATTCATGAGTAGCTAGCTCCACTACGCACTACTCGTCACACACACACACACACACACACACACACACACACACACACACACACACACAAACACACACACACACACAAGATAGACAGACATGCATGTAAGTTGCACACAATCACACATACAGTGGGGAGAACAAGTATTTGATACACTGCCGATTTAGCAGGTTCTCCTACTTATAAAGCATGTAGAGGTCGTAATTTTATCATAAAAAATCCAGAAAATCACATTGTATGATTTTTAAGTAATTAATTTGCATTTTATTAAATGACATAAGTATTTGATCACCTACCAACCAGTAAGAATTCCGGCTCTGACAGACCTGTTAGTTTTTCTTAAGAAGCCCTCCTGTCTCCACTCATTACCTGTATTAACTGCACCTGTTTGAACTCGTTACCTGTAAAAAAGACACCTGTCCACACACTCAATCAAACAGACTCCAACTTCTCCACAATGGCCAAGACCAGAGAGCTGTGTAAGGACATCAGGGATAAAATTGAGACCTGCACAAGGCTGGATGGGCTACAGGACAATAGGCAAGCAGCTTGGTGAGAAGCAACAACTGTTGGCGCAATATTATAAAATGGAAGAAGTTCAAGATGACGGTCAATCACCCTCGGTCTGGGGCTCCATGCAAGATCTCACCTCGTGGGGCATCAATGATCATGAGGAAGGTGAGGGATCAGCCCAGAACTACACGGCAGGACCTGGTCAATGACCTGAAGAGAGCTGGGACCACAGTCTCAAAGAAAACCATTAGTAACACACTACGCCGTCATGGATTAAATCCTGCAGCGCACGCAAGGTCCCCCGCTCAAGCCAGCGCATGTCCAGGCCCGTCTGAAGTTTGCCAATGACCATCTGGATGATCCAGAGGAGGAATGGGAGAAGGTCATGTGGTCTGATGAGACAAAAATAGAGCTTTTTGGTCTAAACTCCACTCGCCGTGTTTGGAGGAAGAAGAAGGATGAGTACAACCCCAAGAACACCATCCCAACCGTGAAGCATGGAGGTGGAAACATCATTCTTTGGGGATGCTTTTCTGCAAAGGGGACAGGACGACAGCACCATATTGAGGAGGATGGATGGGGCCATGTATCGCGAGCTTGGCCAACAACCTCTTTGCCTCAGTAAGAGCATTGAAGATGGGTCGTGGGTGGGTCTTCCAGCATGACAACGACCCGAAACACACAGCCAGGGCAACTAAGGAGTGGCTCCGTAAGAAGCATCTCAAGGTCCTGAGTGGCCTAGCCAGTCTCCAGACCTGAACCAATAGAAAATCTTGGAGGGAGCTGAAAGTCCGTTTTGCCCAGCGACAGTCCCGAAACCTGAAGGATCTGGAGAAGGTCTGTATGGAGGAGTGGGCCAAAATCCCTGCTGCAGTGTGTGCAAACCTGGTCAAGAACTACAGAAACGTATGATCTCTGTAATTGCCAAACAAAGGTTTCTGTACCAAATATTAAGTTCTGCTTTTCTGATGTATCAAATACTTATGTCATGCAATAAAATGCAAATTAATTACTTAAAAATCATACAATGTGATTTTCTGGATTGTTGTTACAGACCTTTACATGCTTTGTAAGTAGGAAAACCTGCAAAATCGGCAGTGTATCAAATACTTGTTCTCCCCACTGTATGTGCCTCGTTTCTTGAAGCTAGCTGTGTACCGCGCGTCACTACTTCACAGGAGAGGCATTTGAACGTAAACATTTAAAAAAATGTTTTATTATTTGCTTTTGGCAGAAATGCCTTCTAGAACGTTCATATGCCTTAATAACAAACTTTGCCAGCTGTAAATACAATTACAATTGTTAAATTAGAGCCTAGTTAGTTAGCCACGGGAAAAAAGACAGGAAACTTCCTGCTAGTCATGATTGGCTGAGATAGTGGATGGGCTGGACATGCCAGGAGAGATGAGTTTTGATTGGTCTGCCATGTAGGGTACTTCTGTCTATAGAATTAGCTGTAGGTAATCCTTTCTAACGCAGATTGTTTTGAAAGATATCATGAAGCCAAAGTGTTGCTAAAGCTCTTCAATTTCTGGAGGAGTGAGTTTTGAAATGCCCGGTGAAATCAGTGGAATGCCGGTGAAATCAGTGGAATGCCTGGTGAAATCAGTGGAATGCCTGGTGAAATCAGTGGAATGCCCGGTGAAATCAGTGGAATGCCCGGTGAAATCAGTGGAATGCCTGGTGAAATCAGTGGAATGCCCGGTGAAATCAGTGGAATGCCCGGTGAAATCAGTGGAATGCCCGGTGAAATCAGTGGAATGCCTGGTGAAATTGAATGTGAAACTGAATGTTAGCGAGCTAACAACCTAGAAACAAACCGAAACATTGTTTCGAAAACGACTTTTAGTTGGCTAGTTTGATGGATTGACATATACTGAATTCATTTTTTAAACAGACAGTTTATTGGTGTAAAATACTCCAGTTGTGTTCTTTTGGACCTCTAGGATGCTGATGTTATGCAGCCTGTCGTTTAAAAAAAAAGTTGTATACTTTTATAACGACTAGTTGATGTCAGACGAAAATAGAATGTTCACGATGTCACTGTGACAACTGTCAGGCATTAGTATAAACCAGCCTTTAGTCTTGACATCTTTGGTTGTTTACTACACTACCGTACTCACTCTGTTTAGCACATGGCCTCACATGTGAATCCTTAATGAGATGGGTGGCTAAGCTTAAGAGGGTGTGAACAATGCCGAATAGGTTTAAACAAAACTCTCCAGTAGGTGTACCAAAACATTCAAGTGCCTTTTTCTCAAAAGTGGGGTTACAAGTTTATAAACTTTCAAAGCAGAATTACTTTCACATTATTCCTCAACTGTAGTGTATGATATTATATATATTGATATTCTAACTCCGAGTCTCTACTTTTAATCCAATGATWAAAAAAAACACKATTTCAAATGTTGCTACATGAGACCCAATCGAGCCGGTCGGTCACGTATGCAGACACACCAAAGGACTTATATCCTTCCTTTTCTCTCTCTTTTTTTAAATTCATTTTTCTTCCCTACTTTCTCCCTGGTGTTCTAATTGTAGTGTGTAAGAATAGGCCTACTTCAGATCGACTGGAGGGACTTAATTGTCAATGAGGTTGATGTAGCTGCAGTTTGTACTGATTCTCAATAACAGCCAGGTCGCTCAAGATCCATGGCAAAATTTGACGTCCATTCTGATACCCTGGACATCTGGCGATGACTTAAAAACCGGCCACTAGGGGGCAACGGTGAGTGCTGTTACCACCATGGATTGCAGATGGGCGTAAGCTGCGAGCTCAAATGTTTTGTTATTAGAATTTTTGGTTTTAACCCAAAACCTTAACCCTTATGTTAATCATTCGGAATAATTGTCTAAATTTAACCGTGGACGTATCTACTGTACACACAATAATACCAAACTCAATATTAGCATGTGAAGTAGCTAGCTAGCTGTAAAGATCACCTAAAACAAACTGCACTATCAATTTTAGGAGTCTGTCTCATCGAGTTCAACTTGGAACTCCTCCGCCCAGAGCGAGTGCAGAGTARGTTGCTATGGCAACAGAGGCCCCTTTTCCCACGTTCCCCACTGACACACAAGACGCGTTGCGAAATGGAGAAACTGAGTTGAATAATTTGGTACACTGATTAGATTGTGCACATCTAATGTGAAAAATGTACTTTGTCATGCCAATATAAACGGATGAATGTGTTCTAGACAAGTATGGCCGTACCATCTGTTGGTTGATTTGGAAATCTGAAGTGCAGGTAATGATTTTTAAAAGAGTTATGAAATGTGATAGTGTGTTATCTGCTGTCTCCAGTGACCAGAACCATGTACTGTAGCTATGACGTGTTCATACAGAATTTCCTGATTTCTCAGACTGACCAATCAGAAGTTAGATTTCCCAGACTGACCAATCAGAAGTTAGATTTCTCAGACTGACCAATCAGAAGTTATTTTACCACTGATAGAACATACGTTTCAGTAGTTTCATGACTTGTATTTCTGGGGGTGGATTATCTTTTAACTGTTGTTGTAACTGTAGACTATCAAGTGTTTTCATTTCCATATCAAATCATTTCTGGGTAACAATGAAGGACCTTACTATTATAGTATTTTTCTTCCTCCAATAAAAATAGTCAAACATTTTTTTTTTTTTGCTTTTTAGCAAAAAAGCAATAATGATGTGAGGACTGTCTGGGAGTGGTTGTGAGGACTGTCTGGGAGTGGTTGTGAGGACTGTCTGGGAGTGGTTGTGAGGACTGTCAGGGAGTGGTTATGAGGACTGTCTGGGAGTGGTTGTGAGGACTGTCAGGGAGTGGTTGTGAGGACTGTCTGGGAGTGGTTGTGAGGACTGTCAGGGAGTGGTTGTGAGGACTGTCAGGGAGTGGTTGTGAGGACTGTCTGGGAGTGGTTGTGAGGACGTGTCTGGATGGTGTGAGGACTGCGGATGGTTATGAGGGACTGTCAGGGAGTGGTTGTGAGGACTGTCAGGTGAGTGACGTTGTAATGGGACTGTTGGAGTGGTTATGAGGACTGTCAGGGAGTGGTTGTGAGGACTGTCTGGGAGTGGTCGCTGAGGAGCTGTCTGGGAGTGGTTGTGAGAACTGTCTGGTGGGTTTGTGGAGGACTGTCTGGGAGTGGTTGTGAGGACTGTCGGGAGTGGATTAGAGGACTGTCTGGGAGTGGTTGTGAGAACTGTCTGGGAGTGGTTGTGAGGACTGTCTGGGAGTGGTTGTGAGGACTGTCAGGGAGTGGTTATGAGGACTGTCTGGGAGTGGTTGTGAGGACTGTCTGGGAGTGGTTGTGAGGACTCTCTGGGAGTGGTTGTGAGGACTGTCTGGAGTGGTTGTGAGGACTGTCTGGGAGTGGTTATGAGGACTGTCTGGGAGTGGTTGTGAGGACTGTCAGGGATGGGTTGGAGAACTGGTCTGGGAGTGGTTGTGAGGACTGTCAGGAGTGGTTATGAGGACGTCTGGGAGTGGTTGTGAGGACTGTCTGGGAGTGGTTTGTGAGGAACTGTCTGGGAGTGGTTGTGAGGACTGTCTGGAGTGTTGTGAGGACTGTCTGGGAGTGGTTGTGAGGACTGTCTGCGAGTGGTTGTGAGGACTGTCTGGGAGTGGTTGTGAGGGTTAACTGTTGTTTGCAGAGAGGTTTGGAAATACTCTCTTTTTATTGCTCTAATCGTCTGCCTGGTGATCTTTACATACATAACATAAAACATTCAACAACAACAACAACAAAATTGTTTACAATGAAAGTCAATCCTCCCCTTATTCATAATAATATATATATATATATTTTACCAAGACACCCAAAGTCACTTTAAAAGAAAATCTGCAGTACAAAAAAGCAATAAAAGAAGTCATTATAAATCCATAGGTGGGCATAATACGCATAAACACTGAGTTACATCCATATAGATGGACCTGATGAGATCCCTTAGGATGCTAATCTCCACATCGTAGACACTAAATATGTGTTAAAAAATGATAGTCATTAGGATGCTTTTCCCCTTCTGATCTGCATCATGGAGCGTTTGGTACCCCTGATCCTATAAACATGTGTGAAACGCAAATGAACCCTGGCTTAAACTAATCCTGGACCAGCGTCGTAAGCAGTACCAGGTACTGTGATGCTGCAGAGTGAGTAGAGTACCAGGTACTGGGATGCTGCAGAGTGATGGTAGAGTACCAGGTACTGGGATGCTGCAGTGTGAGTAGAGTACCAGGTACTGGGATGCTGCAGAGTGAGTAGAGTACCAGGTACTGGATGCTGCAGAGTGAGTAGAGTACAGGTACTGGGATGCTGCAGAGTGAGTAGAGTACCAGGTATGGGATGCTGCAGAGTGAGTAGAGTACCAGGTACTGGGATGCTGCAGAGTGAGTAGAGTACCAGGTATGGGATGCTGCAGAATGAGTAGAGTAACCAGGTACTGGGATGCTGCAGAGTGAGTAGAGTACCAGGTACTGTGATGCTGCAGAGTGAGTAGAGTACCAGGTACTGTATGCTGCAGAGTGAGTAGAGTACAGGTACTGTGATGCTGGCAGCGTGAGTAGAGTACCAGGTACTGTGATGCTGCAGAGTGAGTAGAGTACCAGGTACTGGGATGCTGCAGAGTGAGTAGAACCAGGTACTGGATGGCCAGAGGAGTAGAGTACCAGGTACTGGGATGCTGCAGCGTGAGTAGAGTACAGGTATGGGATGCTGCAGAGTGAGAGAGTACCATGTACTGTGATGCTGCAGAGTGAGTAGAGTACCAGGTACTGTGATGCTGCAGAGTGAGTAGAGTACCAGGTACTGGGATGCTGCAGGTGAGTAGAGTACCAGGTACTGTGATGCTGCAGAGTGAGTAGAGTACCAGGTACTGGGATGCTGCAGAGTGAGTAGAGTACCAGGTACTGTGATGCTGCAGAGTGAGTAGAGTACCAGGTACTGGATGCTGCAGAGTGAGTAGAGTACCAGGTACTGGGATGCTGCAGAGTGAGTAGAGTACCAGGTACTGGGATGCTGCAGAGTGAGTAGAGTACCAGGTACTGTGATGCTGCAGAGTGAGTAGAGTACCAGGTACTGGGATGCTGCAGTGTGAGTAGAGGTACCAGGTACTGTTGATGCTGCAGAGTGAGTAGAGATACCAGGTACTGGGATGCTGCAGGTGAGTAGAGTACCAGGTACTGGTGATGCTGCAGAGTGAGTAAGAGTACCAGGTACTGGGATGCTGCAGTGTGAGTAGAGTATCAGGTACTGTGGATGCTGCAGAGTGAGTAGAGTACCAGGTATGCGGATGCGTGCAGCGTGAGTAGAGTACCAGGTACTGGGATGCTGCAGAGTGAGTAGAGTACAGGTACTGTGATGCCTGCAGAGAGTAGAGTAGCCAGGTACTGTGATGCTGCAGAGTGAGTAGAGTACCAGGTACTGGGATGCTCAGAGCGTGAGTAGAGTACCAGGTACCTGTGGATGCTGCAGAGTGAGTAGAGTACCAGGTACTGGATGCTGCAGAGTGAGTAGAAGTACCAGGTACTGTATGCTGCAGAGTGAGTAGAGTACCAGGTACGTGATGCTGCAGAGTGAGTAGAGTACCAGGTACTGGGATGCTGCAGAGTGAGTAGAGTACCAGTACTGGGATGCTGCAGAGTAGTAGAGTACCAGGTACTGTGGTGCTGCATAGTGAGTAGAGTACCAGGTACTGGATGCTGCAGTGTGAGTAGAGTACCAAGTACTGTGATGCTGCAGAGTGAGTAGAGTACCAGGTACTGGGATGCTGCAGTGTGAGTAGAGTACCAGGTACTGTGATGCTGCAGAGTGAGTAGAGTACCAGGTACTGGGATGCTGCAGTGTGAGTAGAGTATCAGGTACTGTGATGCTGCAGAGTGAGTAGAGTACCAGGTACTGGGATGCTGCAGCGTGAGTAGAGTACCAGGTACTGGGATGCTGCAGAGTGAGTAGAGTACCAGGTACTGGGATGCTGCAGAGTGAGTAGAGTACCAGGTACTGGGATGCTGCAGAGTGAGTAGAGTACCAGGTACTGGGATGCTGCAGAGGGAGTAGAGTACCAGGTACTGGGATGCTGCAGAGTGAGTAGAGTACCAGGTACTGGGATGCTGCAGAGTGAGTAGAGTACCAGGTACTGTGATGCTGCATAGTGAGTAGAGTACCAGGTACTGTGATGCTGCAGAGTGAGTAGAGTACCAGTACTGGGATGTTGCAGAGTGAGTAGAGTACCAGGTACGGTGATGCTGCACAGTGAGTAGAGTACCAGGTACTGGGATGCTGCAGGTGAGTAGAGTACCAGGTAATGGGTGGCTGCAGCATGAGTAGAGTACCAGGTACTGGGATGTGCAGAGTGGTAGGTACAGGTACTGGAGCTGCAGAGGGAGTAGAGTACCAGGTACTGGGATGCTGCAGAGTGAGTAGAAGTACCAGGTACTGTGATGCTGCACAGTGAGTAGAGTACAGGTACTGTGATGCTGCAGAGTGTAGTAGGTACCAGGTACTGTGATGCTGCAGAGTGAGTAGAGTACCAGGTACTGTGATGCTGCAGAGTGAGTAGAGTACCAGGTACTGGGATGCTGCCAGAGTGAGTAGAGTACAGGTACTGGGATGCTGCAGAGTGAATAGGACCAGGTACTGGGATGCTGCAGAGTGAGTAGAGTACCAGGTACTGGGATGCTGCAGAGTGAGTAGAGTACCAGGTACTGGGATGCTGCAGAATGAGTAGGAGTACCAGGGTACTGGGATGCTGCAGAGTGAGTACCAGGTACTGGGATGCTGCAGAGTGAAGTACCAGGTACTGGGATGCTGCAGAGTGAGTAGAGTACCAGGTACTGGGATGCTGCAGAGTGAGTAGAGACAGAGTACTGGATGTGCAGAATGAGTAGAGTACCAGGTACTGGGATGCTGCAAGAGTGAGTACCAGGATACTGGGATGCTGCAGAGTGAGTACCAGGTACTGGGATGCTGCAGAGGAGTAGAGTACCAGGTACTGGGATGCTGCAGAGTGAGTTAGAGTACCAGGTACTGTGGGATGCTGCAGAGGGAGTAGAGTACCAGGTACTGGGATGCTGCAGAATGAGTAGAGTACCAGGTACTGGGATGCTGCAGAATGAGTAGAGTACCAGGTACTGGGATGCTGCAGATGAGTAGAGTACCAGTACTGGATGCTGCCAGAGTGAGTAGAGTACCAGGTACTGGGATGCTGCAGAATGAGTAGAGTACCAGGTACTGGGATGCTGCAGCGTGAGTAGAGTACCAGGTACTGGGATGCTGCAGAGTGAGTCGTGTGGAACTTTTTTGCCCGTTGTAAACAAGTTAGCTCACTTACGTCATGTGGAATGTGCATCTTGCTAATCGCACCCTGAAACGGTTATTTTTCAGACCTTGTGAAAGTAAAACGTATTATGTAGAATTCTCACTAACAATTTAGAAACCCGAACCAATTTAGAAACCACATTTCATATGTGAAAACACCCTAAGTCACCCATGGATTATCTCTCAGTCTCCGATCCCCTGGTGCGTTTTAAAAGGTCATGAGAGTCGAGCATCATTCCATGGATAGACGTACGGGCTTATTTGTCCTGCACTCTTCCTGTTCGGAGGTTCCATTACCGATTCATCACTGGGAGTTCTCTGGATTCCACCTGTAGCACCCCCCGGAAAACCAGGAAGGGGAAGAGTGAGGGATGCATGAATAATTGGATAATAAACGGGATGAGGGGTGTATGTGTGTAAAGACTAAAGAAATATGGGCCAGCGTGTGAAAGTGCACGTCAGCTCCTCATCCCAGGCAGAAGTTGAGAGAGAGATGTAAACATACACTGAGTGGACAAATCATTTACATTTACATGAGATAGAGGGTTGAAGGAAGGAGCATGTTTTAACAAAATAATTGATTTAGTTGGGTTGGGTTTTACTACCAGGACATATACAGGATACTACCCTCCACAACATAACCTTCCCTATGTCACCAGGACATATACAGGGTACTACCCTCCACAACATAACCTTCACTATGTCACCAGGACATTTACAGGATACTACCCTCCACAACATAACCTTCACTATGTCACCAGGACATTTACAGGATACTACCCTCCACACCGGCTTCTCCACAACCCTAACCTCCACTATGTCAGCCATGGACGATATAAAAAACTGGATACTACCCCCACAACACTATATCACGCACGGACATATACAGGATACTACCCTCCACCACACCATAACCTTCACTATGTCACCCCGGACATATATCAGGATACTTCCCTTTTTTTAACCCCTTCCCACACACAACTAGTCACCAGGACATATACAGGATACTCCACACTCACCACAACACATTGTCATCCAGGAACATATAAGGGAATACTACTTCCACAACCACTATCGTCACCTAAGGACAATACCAGGATACTACCTCTACAACATAACTCTTCCACTACGTGACCAGGACATAAACAGGATACTTACCCCTCTCAGCAACACTACCATGTCACGCAGGACCATAATACAGATATACAACCACCTACAACAATAACCTTCAACTTATGTGACCAGGACATCTACAGGATACTACCTCCACAACATCCTTATAGTCACCAGACAAAATACAGAATACCTTACCTCTCCACAACACTATGTCACCAGACATATTATTTCAGGATACTACCTCCTACAACATAACCTTTCCACTTTATGTCACATCGGATCACCCTACACATATCAAGGACATTATAGCGATACCCTCACCCCCAGACAACATGCACCAGGACATATACAGATACTTACCCTCTCAACATATTCAGCCCAATAACATCTATACAACATAATGTCACAGGTATACGCAGCTACTCACATATGTCCCAGAATATACAGGATACTACCTCCACAACATTACCTACTCAGCCGACATTACGCATCTACCCTACAATGTACAGGATCTATCATGGATTCTAACCCTCCACAACATGTACTTCACTATGTCACCAGGAATAATACAGTGATACTACCCCTCCACACAACTTCCAACATGTCACCAGGACATATACAGGATACTACCTCCACAACCTATGTCACCAGGACATAACAGGATACTACCCTCCACAACACTAATGTCACCAGGACATATACAGATACTACCTCTCTCACAACCTTACTATGTCACCAGGACATATACAGGATACTACCCTCCACAACACTATATGTCACCAGACATATACAGGATACTACCTCACACAACACTATGTCACCAGGAATATACAGGATACTACCCTCCACAACATAACCTTCAAATATGTCACCAAGGAACATATACAGGATTACTACCCTCCACAACATAACCTTCACTATGTCACCCAGGACATATACAGGATACTACCCCCCACAAACATGAACCATTCACTATGTCACCAGGACATATACAGGTACTAGACCTCCACAACAACGCTTGTCACCAGGACATATACAGGATACTACCTCACAAACATAACCTTCACTATGCACCAGGACATATACAGGATACTATCCCTCAGCACACATAATGATTCACTATGTCACCAGAGAATATACAGGATACTACCCACCACATTAACTCACTGTTCACAGACTATACAGGATTACTACACACTCCACAACATATGTCACCAGGACATATATCAGGATCTACCCTCCACAACATACCTTACTATGTCAACCAGGACATATACAGGATACTACCCTCACACATATTGTTCACAGGACATATACAGGATCTACCCTCCACAGCACTATGTCCAGACATAGGAACAAACTTCACATATGCACGGATACCAGTACCCCCCACAACATAACCTTCCATACTGTCACCAGGACATTATCAGGATACTACCTTCCCACAAACTTATCACTATGTACCTGGAGCATATACAGGATATCTACCAACATACCTTCACACTAATGTCACCAGGACATATACAGGCTGCTACACACCCCACAACATACTGTCAACGCTAGTAGCATATACAGGATACGCTTCTACCTCTCTAACACACATAACCTTCAACTCATAACTCCAAGACTATATACTAGGATGTCGCTCCAAAAATAACCTGGAACGCTTCCTACTACCAAAGATTATGCTTACCAAGTTCTTTACAGTAAATGCTCTGGCTATACTCCACCACGCAGCAACAGAAGAGCATCAGAACCCATGAAATACACATCCAAACCTGAGCTGAGTGAAGTAATGTTTCCGTCAGACGCACTTTTTAACCGCCAGAAGTAAAAAATTAAAGATTATATTTTAATTTTATAGAGACTGAAATGCTAAGTTATTAAGTCCAAGCTTAATAGGACCAGAATATACTGGCTGCAGCTCAATTACACACTGAGGCCAAAATGGCAGGAAAGTTTGCATAGCCTCCCCCCCACCCAAATGCAGAGGCCTTTGATTCCCCCTCCCTCGTGAAGAGGTCATTAAATACAGGACCCCCTGGATGTAAAAAATGACAGCGCAAAGAAAAGAGTTCAAAAAGAAGCGTGTTTTAAGAGACACTTTCTGTTGACTTCTATAGAATGGGAACTCGTAAGCAACTTAATCTTCCACCACAGACCATTCCCCTGGCTTGGCGCAGTGCTAATATACCACTCTACCCCCTCTGTATGAAAGGGGGGGGGGTGTTCTCACCGAAGGCGTGGAAACTCAGGATGTAGACACACGAGACTTCTTGCAGTCAGACAAACCTGTGAAACGTGTATTAGTTGGAACGGTCTTTTTGGTCGTTTTGAATGCTGCTTTCTGTATGGGCTCCTGTTGTGCTGACTGGGTCTGACTGCTTTCTGTCTTGGGCTCTGTCTGTGTTCTGTCATGTGTTCTTGACTGTGTTCTGTCTGTGTTCTGACTGGTTCTGACTGGGTTCTGACTGGGTTCTGACTGCTTTATGTCTGGGTTCTGTCTGTGTCTGTCGTTGACTGTTGGGTTCTGTCTAGGGTTCTGTCTTGGTTCTGGACTGTGTTCTGTCTGGTCGTCTGGGTCTGACATGGGTTCTGACTGGGTTCTGTCTGGGTTCTGTCTGTTGTTCTGGTCGCGATCTGCTTGGTTCTGAGCTGAGTTCTGTCTGGGTTCTGTCTGGGTTCCTGTCTGGGTTCTGACTGGGTTCTGTCTGGGTTCTGTCATCTCAGTTCCTTGAATAGAGCTATTGAGCACTCCTAAAAGTTTTGAGACAGACTTAACATTACACCACCAGGCGTTATTTATTCTCTCACCCCAACAGGGCGATGGATAGATACACAATCGTTGAGCCAACCTTACTTCCAGCCATGTTAGCCAACGCTAACTCTACTCCACCATGTTAGTCAACCAACTCCACCATGTAGCCACCTAACTCCACCTGTAGCCAACTAACTCCACCATGTTAGCCAAACCTAACTCTACATGTTAGCCAACTAACTCACCATGTTAAGTCAACCGTAGCTCTATCTCACCGGATGTTAGCCAACCTAACTCCACCATAGTTAGTCAACCTAATCTCCGACCCTGTTAGCCAAACCCTAACTTACCCACCAGGTTATCTCAACCTAACTCTAACTCCCACATGTTAGCCAAATAAACTATACTCCACATGTAGTCAACCTAACTCACCCACCATGTTAGTCAACCTAACTCAGCTCCACCATGTAGCCAACCTAACTCCACCATGTTAGTCACCTAACTCCACCATGTTAGCCAACTAATCTCTACTCCACATGTTAAGCCAACCCCTAACTCTACTTCCACCATGTTAGCCAACTGAACTCTCCTCCACCAATGTTTAGTCCAACCCTTAACTCTACTCCACCAATGTTAGCAACCTAACTCTACTCCACCCATGTAGTCAACCAACCTCTCCACCATGTTAGTCAACCTAACTCTACCCACCAGTTAGCCAACCTAACTCTACTCCACTCATGTTAGTCAACCTAACTCACTCTACCAATGTTAGCCAACCTAACTCCTAACTCTACCATGTTACCAACCTAAACTCTAACCCATGTAGTCAACCTAACCTCTACTCTAACCATTTAGCTCAACCTAACTCTACTCTACCATGTTTAGCAACTGAACTCTACCCACCATGTAGCCAACCTAACTTCTACCTCCACCATGTAGCACCTAATCTACTCCACCATGTAGCCAACTAACTCTACTCCACCAGTAGCCACCTAACTCTACTCCATCCCCCCCTTTAGCCAATCGAACTCTAAACTCCACCATGTTAAGCCAAACTAACTCTACTCCACCATGTTAGCCAACCTAACTCTACTCCACTCATGTTTAGCCAACCTAACTCTAACTCACCATGTTAGCCAACCTAAACTCGAGCCAATGTTAGCCACACCTAACTCGATCCAATCGTTCTCAACCTTACACTCTGGACTCCAGCGCTTTAGCCAACCTAACTCTACTACCCAACCAGTGTTAGCAACCCCCTTAAAAAAACCCACCCATGTTAGCCAACCTAACTCTACTTCTACCATGTTAGCCAACCTAACTCGACCATTTAGCCAACTCTAACTCTACTCCACCATGTTAGCAACCTCAACTCTAGCTCCACCCATGTAGCGCAACTAACTCTACTCTACCATGTTAGTCCAACCTAACTCTACCCACATTTACCAACCTAGCTCTACTCTACAAGTTAGTCAACCTAACTCTACTCCACAGTTACCAACTGAACTCTATCTCTGCCATGATAGCCAACCAATCGACCAATCAGTTAGCCAACCTAACTCTACTCCACCATGTTAGCCAAGCCTAACTCCACCACACACTGTTAGCCAACCTAACTCTACTCTACCATGTTAGCCAACCCTAATCTCGACCATGTTAGCCAACCCTAACCTACTCCACCATGTTAGCCAGACCTACTCTCCTCTACCAAATGTAGTCAAACTAACTCTACTCCACCATGTAGCCAACTGAACTCTACTCCACCAATTAAGCCAACAAGCTCTACTCCACCATGTTAGCCAACCTCCTCTACTCTCCATACAGCCAACCTAACTCTACCTCACCATGTTTAGCCAGACTTTGGAACTCTACCTCTGCCATGATAGCCGAACCTAACTCTACTCCACCATGTAGCCAACCTAGCTCACTCTGCATGATAGCCAAACCTACCTCTATCTCCACCAGGTAGCCAACTGAACTCTACCTGCCATGTTAGCCAACCTAACTCTACTCCACCATGCTAGCCCAACCTGAACTCACCATGTTACCATGAACCTACTCCACCATGTTAGCCATACCTAACCTCATCCACCATGGTTAGCCAACTGAACTCTACTCCACCATCGTGTAGCCCACCTAACTAATACTCCAACCATGTAGCCAACCTATAACTCTACACTACCCAGTGTTTAGCCAACTAAACTCTACACTACCATTAGCCAACCTAAACTCTACACACCATGTTAGCCAACCTAACCCTCACCTACCATGTAGCACACCTAATCTCTACTCTACCAGTAGCCAAACCTAACCTACTCTAATCCATGATAGCCAACCTAACTCTACTCCACCATGTTTAGCCAACCTAACTCCTACTCCAACCATATTAGCCAACCGAACTCTACTCTACAATGTAGCCAACCTAACTATTCTATACCATGTTAGCCAACCTAGCTCTACTCTACAATGTTAGCCAACCCGAACCTTACTCCACCAATGTTTAGCCAACCTAGACTCAAAGCTAC
>NW_019944812.1:74383-78686 GCF_002910315.2 Salvelinus sp. IW2-2015 | reverse complement strand
CCTAGTGCATGCATAGGAATAGGGTGTCATTAGGACCACAAACAAACACTATTATTCACTAGACAGCACCAAATCAAAAAATTCCTGACGTTGGAGGAATTTTGGCCAACAGCAAGGTACATTATGGGAAGTGCTTGAATGAGAGGTTAACTTTATTTATGGAGGGGGTGAATGAGAACGGTAACTTTATATTATGGAGGGGGTGGATGAGAGGTACTTTATTTATGGAGGGGGTGAATAGAGGTAACTTTATATTATGGGAGGGGGGTGAATGGGAGAGGTAACTTATATTAGGAGGGGCTAATGAGAGGTAACTTCCATTTTATGGAGGGGGTGAATGAGGAGAGGTAAACTTATATTATGGAGGGCGGGTGAATGAGAGGTAACTTCTATTATGGGAGGGGGTGAATGGAGGTAACTTTATATTTATGGAGGGTGTGATGGAGAGATAACTATATTATGGAGGGGGTGTGAATGAGAGGTAACTTTATATTATGGAGGGGCGTGAATGAGAGGTAAACCTTCTTATTATGGAGGAGGGGTGAATGAGAGGGTAAACTTTATATTATGGAGGGGGGAATGGAGGTAACCTTTTATATTATGCGAGGGGGTGATTGAGAGTACTTTTATATTTATGGAGGGGGTGAATGAGAGTAACGTTTATATTATGGAGGGGGTGAATGAGAGGTAACTTTATATTATGGAGGGGTGAAATGAGAGGTAACTTTATATTATGGAGGGGTTAATGATGGAGGTAACTTTATATTATGGGAGGGGGCTGAATGAGAGGTAACTTTATATTTATGGAGGTGCTGAATGGAGGTAACTGTTATGATTATGGAGGGGGTGAATGAGAGTAACTTTATATATTGGGAGGGGTCAATGAAGATAAACTATTGTATGGAGGGGGTGAATGAGAGGTAAACTTTTTAGATATGGAGGGGGTGAATGAAGAGGTACTTTATATTATGGGAGGGAGTGGAATGAGAGGTAACTTTATATTATGGAGGGGTGAATGAGAGGTAACTTTATATTATGGAGGGGTGAATGGAAGGGTAACTTATATTATGGAGGGGCGTGAATGAGAGATAACTTTATATTATGAGGGGTGAATGAGAGGTGAACTTTTATTATGGAGGGGTGAATGAGAGGTAACTTGTATTTAATGGAGGGGGTAATGAGAGGTAACTTGATATTATGGAGGGGGTGGAATGAGAGGTAACTTTATATTATGGAGGGGGTGAATGAGAGGGTAAACTTTATAATTATGGAGGGGGTGAGTGAGAGGTAACTTTATATTATGGAGGGGTGTGAGGTGAGAGGTAAACTTTATATTATGGAGGGGGGGAATGAGAGGTAACTTTCATATTATGGAGGGGGTGAATGAGAGTAACTTTTATATTATGGAGGGGTGAATGAGAGGGAACGTTATTATTATTGGAGGGGTGTGAATGAGAGGAACTTTATATTATGGAGGGGGTGAATTGAGAGGTAACTTTATATTATGGAGGGGGCTGAATGAGAGGGTAACTTTATATTTATGGTGAGGGGGTGATGAGAGGTAACTTTCATATTTATGAGGGGGTGAATGAGAAGGTAACTTATATTTGGAGGGGGTGAATAGAGAGTGTAATTCATATTATTGGAGGGGAGTGTAATGAGAGGTAAACTTTATATTATGGAGGGGGTGAATGGGAGAGGTAACTTTATATTATGGAGGGGGTGGAATGAGAGATAACTTTATATATGAGGGGTAAGTGAGAGTAACTTCATAATTACTGGAGGGTGTGAATTGAGGAGGTAACTTTATATTATGGAGGTCTGAATGAGAGGGAACTTTATATTATGGAGGGGGTGATGAGAGGTAACTTTATTTATGGGAGGTGAGGTCGTTGAATGAGAAGGTAACTTTACTATTATGGAGGGGGTGAATGAGGAGGTTAACTTTATTTATGGAGGGGGTTGAATGAGAGGTAACTTATATTTATGAGGGGGCGGGGGTGAATTTGAGAGGTAAACTTCTATATTATGGAGGGGGTGAATTGAGAGATAACTTTATGATTATGGAGGGGTGAATGAGAGGTAACTTGTATTTATGGAGGGGAGTGGATGAGCAGGTAACTTATATTATGGA
The DNA here is from genome assembly GCF_002910315.2 of Salvelinus sp. IW2-2015. Classification (NCBI taxonomy): domain Eukaryota; kingdom Metazoa; phylum Chordata; class Actinopteri; order Salmoniformes; family Salmonidae; genus Salvelinus; species Salvelinus sp. IW2-2015. The sequence goes on along the minus strand of NW_019944812.1, from coordinate 76,552 downwards.
GGGGGGCGTGAATGAGAGGTAACTTTATATTATGGAGGGGGTGAATGAGAGGTGAACTTTATATTATGGAGAGGGGTGAATGAGAGGTACTTTATATTATGGAGGTGGTGAATGAGAGGTAACTTTATATTATGGAGGGGGTGAATGAGAGTAACTTTATGATTATGGAGGGGGTGAATGAGAGTAACTTTATTTATGGAGGGGGTGAATGGCTTTGACACGCCTCAGAAATGCTCTCCTATATTCAGGCGTTACAATCATCAGAACACATTCTCCAAGCCAGCAAAAGCATCACTGTATTTTGCACAACAATAGTACCTGCCTGCATCTCGTCGGTAACAGCAGATCATACTTCAGTGTACATCGCTATCTACTTCTAACGCTTGTCGCCTCTCTGGGACGCAAACACAGCGTTTCCCTTCTGACTCGTGGCTCGTACTCTCTATAGGCCATGAGGGTTTGATACTGGGGTAGATGAGGGATAATGTACACCAACACCCCCCCCCCCCCCGCCACACACACACCACACACACACACACACACACACAACACACACACACAACACACAACACACACACACAACACAACACACACACACACACACACACACACACAACACCACACACACAACACACCACACCACACCACAACATACATGTATATACCAAACTCTAGTCTCTCCTATAGGCCTGTACAGTGGCATTATACATTATGGAGTGTGAGTTTCTCAGCCTGCAGGCCTCACTGTGAGATTGTGTTGCTGTTGCAGTTTTAAAGCCAATTCCCTGTAATTCTACACATTTTGCCAATACAAAATGTGTAGAATTGGCGCTACAGAGGGTAGTGCATACGGCCCAGTACATCACTGGGGCCAAGCTTCCTGCCATTCAGGACCTCTATACTAGGCGGTSTCAGAGGAAGGCCCAAAAAAATCAGACTCCAGCCATCRGTCATAGWTTGTTCTCTCTGCTACCGCACTGCAAGAGGTACCGGAGCGCCAAGTCTAGGACCAAAAGGCTCCTTAAGAGCTTCTACCCCCAAGCCATAGGACTGCTGAACAATTAATCAAATGGCCATCCTGACTATCTACATTGACCCCCTTTGTTTTTACACTGCTGCTACTCGCTGTTTATTATCTATGCATAGTCCCTTTACCCCCACCTACATATTATCTCGACTAACCTGTACCCCCGTACATTGACTCAGTACCAGTACCCACTGTTTACAGTCTCATTATTGTTATTTTGTTGTGTTCATTATATATATATATATGTTTTACTTTTGTTTATTTAGTAAGTCTATTTCTTGAACTGCATTGTTGGTTAAGGGCTTGTAAGTAAGCATTTCACGGTGAGGTCTACACCTGTTGTATTTGGCACATGTGACAAATATGATTTGATTTATGCCATGTTAATGATATCTGAGGCAGAGTGACTAACAAAATCAATGGTGGGCCCCTGGAGGTCGGGGGGTAATATGGCAGAGACTAGTACTGGAGTCCATCACTGCCCTAACTGTAATGTTAGATCTGGCCAAAAACAAATATACTGTAGATTTATCATAATTTTTTGGAGGGGGGACTCAAACGGGGTCTCAACTTACTGTTCAGAGTTAGAACAGTAGAATAAACAAGATTACATTTTCAACATGTGGTTTTGCATCAGCAGTTGTTCCTCTTGTTTTGTTAGTCACGGAGACTCACTCAATTAGCCATGTCAGTAAAAATGTTTTAGATTGGTAAGTTAGCTGGCTAGACTCTCTCAACTTGTAGTAATCATGGCCGAATACCGACCGGGCGCTCAGGGCAAACAACTGAATCTTGCTGGTGCGCACTTGCATTAACGGGTAACTACATCCAAAAACTACATTTCTTACATTTTTCCACAGACCTCAAACGTGGTCTCCTGATGTGGTTTAAGCATTGTTGTCACACCCTGGCCTTAGTTATCTTTGTTTTCGGTGRGGTACATCCCAGCTCCTCATATCGGCCGGGCTAGAGTGGGCATCGAGCCAGGTGCCATGAAGCCGGCTCAACGCACCTGGTCTCCAGMGCGTCTCCTCGGGCCGGTGTACATGGCACCAGCCTTACGCATGGTGTCCCCGGTTCGCCAGCACAGCCCAGTGCGGGTTATTCCACCTCCCCGCACTGGCCTGGCTACGGGGAGCATT
>NW_019944812.1:69673-74358 GCF_002910315.2 Salvelinus sp. IW2-2015 | reverse complement strand
TGTACACCCCCCAGCCCAAAGGTTGCTCGGACTGCCGGACCGCAAAACCTGACACGAACGGGGAGGTCGGTGGGCCTTCTCACTGGCGTGGGTCAGAGAGTGCGGACGTGGACGCCCACATCACCATAGTCAATATCCGTTTTGGTGCTCGACACGAGTCCCGGACTGAAGACCATCCTAGAGGGCACACCCTGGACGGAGGGCAGCCGCCGGACTGAGGGGCAGCGCCGGATCTGAGGGACGCTGGTCGAGGAGCTTCCGGACTGGCGGGCGGCTCTGCGGCCACCTGACTGGCGGGCGGCTCTGGCGCGCTCCTACTGGCGGGCGGCTCTGGCGCTCCTGACTGGCGAGGCAGGCCACTTCTGGCGGCTCAACTGACTGGCGGAGGCGGCCCCGCGCCCCTCTAGGGGGGCTCCTGACTGAGCGGGCAGGCTCTGGCGGCTCCTGAACTGAGAAAGAGCGGACGGCTCTGGCGGCGCCTGGACTACGAGGGCTCTCGCGAGCTCAGCAGACAAGACGGGCGGCTTTGACGGTCAGGACAGTATCGGGCGGCTCTGACGGCTCGGACAGACGAGGCGGCTCTGACGGCTCCGGACAGACGGGCGGCTCAGAACGGACTCCGGACAGAACGGGCGCTCAGACAGCGGCATGGGCAGACAGGCACGGCAGAGGGCAAGGCGCTGGGCAGACGAGGCCAGCTCAATCAGGGCGCTGGGCAGACGGGCAGCGCAGCGCCTGGCAGCGGGCAGCAGCAGGCGGCGGACTGGGCAGAAAAACACACATTAATACCCTTCCTTTCGCGCACCACCTTCTGTCTGCCTGCTGGGCGCACAACAGTTAGACCCTGGGGTCGATCTAAATCTCGTGCCATCCTACGTTGAACTGGTAGTCGGAACATATCAGTATGGACGGGGTCCGGCTATGACACGCACCTCAAGGCTAGTGCCGGGGAGCAGCAACAGGACGATCTCACAACGCGCTCTCGAGACGACTCGCACAAAGGGAGGGTCTCTTGGTGGCGATCTCGCAAGACGAAGCTGCTCTTCCTCCCGGGAAGGACTTGCCCGTTCCATGATCTCGCCACACCGTTTGACAACTACCATTTGTTCCTCCCTCCAGAGTTGCTAAAACCTGCGTTGATCCTGGACAACACCCTGTCGTGCTTTCAACTAACAGCAAGCGGGTGACCCGTTCCTGTATGCGTCACACCCTGGCCTTAGTTATCTTTGTTTTCTTTATTATTTTAGTTAGGTCAGGGTGTGACATGGGGGATGTATGTGTTTTGTATTGTCTAGGGTTTTTTGTATGTTTATGGGGCAGTYTTCAGTCTAGGTGTATGTATGTCTATGGTTGCCTAGATTGGTTCTCAATTAGAGACAGCTGTCTATCGTTGTCTCTGATTGGGAACCATATTTAGGCAGCCATATTCATTAGGTAGTTCGTGGGTGATTGTCTATGTCTATGTGTAGTGTTTAGTGTCAGCACACATTGTTTATATAGCTTCACGTTCGTCGGTTTGTTGTTTTGTTTAGTTTTGTATAGTGTTCTTCGTTTTCGTCTTCAATAGAAAGAAGAATGTATTGTTATCACGCTGCGCCTTGGTCCTCCTCTCTTCCACAATACGACGATCGTGACAATTGTTGTGGACTTTGAACATCCAGCTCATTTTCTATATAAAAAGGGGTTATTTTGAAAGCAAAAACCTGAAAGAAACTGTGAAAAACTGAAACCTGAAAACTAAATGGAGAAAACAATATTTGGAGAAAAAAAAGCAGGCCCCTACTCATATCTCTGAGGTGAAACAGGTACCAGCGGCAAAATATCAGCTTTGATTCCAGATATGATTGTTATCATGAGTGACAAGGCGAGATTGATTTACCCACAATAACACTGTTATTGTCATTCCCCTATTCTCCCATTCTCAGGACAAGCTAGCCGTCATAAATGAACGGGCTTCTGCTGTACGTGTGGATGTCATTGTTAAAAGGTGTCATACAAATCCTGTTATCCTTCTGCCTTCTCAGAAGGTCACGGCCACAATACACTATAACATGCATCCATTTTGAATTTGGTCTGCTGTCTGCCCACGTGTCACTGCAGTGTAAAGATAATGATTGTAAGAACCAGGTTGTCTGATATTAGTATTTTCTTCATCTCTGCTGTTACAGCTATGCAGATGAAAGCTAGACACGTGGGATTGCCATCCCGCTGAAACGTCATGGACTGATAATGGGATTATTAGGAGTTAGACACTCCTACAGAGGGAAATAGCATGTCTCAACTAAGCCTGGAAGATTATGTAGAAGGTCAGAAATGTAAGTTGGACAGCGTGAATGTGAGTGTTAAGAAAACACAGGCTAACCGGCGTAGGTAAAAGTGAAGATAACATTACTAGGTAGAATATATTTCAAACAAAACATTTGTGTATTGGCATTATCAAACAATGGATGGAAATGATACTGTTAAAAAGATGAACCATTTCCTGTAAAACTCTCGTTACGTACGCCTCTAGGAAGAGGGAACGCAACACCCTGCTACAACTCAACTCCCTGTGGACTGAGAGGTATGGGAGGTGTGAGTAAGGATGACAAAAGGAGAGCATTTACAGTTTACTAGGAATTTATTCCTTCACACGGTAAATTTGGGGAAAAGGGGTTGAACGGAACCAAAGCAAAGAAAGTAAATGTCAAAGCCCCCTCTTCTACCTTACCTGCCTACCCACTACTTACCTAACTAGCACCACCTGGCGCACTAACCAAAATACAGGGGATGGTCCGCCCAGGTCTTACCTAGTGTGCATAGACAGAGTAAATACTATGGGTATATGTATGCCCGCGGGCCTCTTGCCTAAGCACTCCCAAGGTGCCTTCCCCCCTGGGAACAAGTGAAACAGAATATTACAAACAATTTCACAATCAAAAACAGTCATTTTGTCATAGACATACCTTGATAGGACCGGCTACAAAATACTGGCAACAATTTATACCTCTGTGCAACAACGAAAACACAGGACATACCAAGACGCGCTCTCTCAGCCAATACTAACCAACATTACAGACATACCAGACGCTCCTCATAGCAACCACTAACCAACATACAGGACATACCCAAGACGCTCTCTCTCAGCAAACTAACCAACATACAGGACATACCAAGACGCTCTCTCTCAGCAATACTAACCAACATACAGGACATACCAAAGACCTCTCTCTCAGCAATACTAACCAACATACAGGACAACCAAAGACCTCTCTCTCAAGCAATACTAACCAACATACAGGACAACAAGAACGTCTCTCTCAGCAAACTAACCAACATACAGGACACTACCAAGACGCTCTCTCTCAAGCAATACTAACCAACATACAGGACACACCAAGACCGCTCTCTCAGCAACACTAACCAACATACAGGAATACCCAAGACGCTCTCTCAGCAACTAACCACATACAGGACAAGCCAGACGCTCTCTCTCAGCAATACAACCAACATACAGGACAACCAAGACGCTCTCTCTCAGCAACTACAACCAACATACAGGACATACCAAGACGCTCTCTCTCAGCAACACTAACCAACATACAGGGACACACAAGACGCTCTTCTCTCGCAATACTAACCAAGCATACAGCACACAAGACGCGCTCTCTCAGCCAATACTAACCAAACATACAGGACATACCAGACGCGCTTGCTCAAGCAATACTAACCAAACATACAGCGACATACCAAGGCTCTCTCTCAGCCAATACTAACCAACATACAGGGACATTCCAAGACGCTCTCTCTCAGCAAACACTAACCAACATACAGGACATACCAAGACGCTCTCTCTCAGCAACACTAACCAACATACAGGACACACTAATCATCTCCTCTGACAAAGGAACACTGACTTTTCTAGCTTCAGAAGGAGTTGGTAATTGAAGACGGCTGTTTCTGACGAGAGAGCGGGGTCAGCTCCAATTATCAATGGGGCCGACCAATCAGCTGCTTGGGGAGAATTTCAGGAAGCCATTTCCTGAAATACACACTCACAAATACACAAACAACAACACAGAAACTGGGGAACGTAACATCTTCTATGTAGAGTCCACTGTATTATGATAGTCGCCATCTTGCTTTCTGTTAGAGCATCTATCATCCTTTACATCCTCCATTTCTGATCGTTTATTTTCTAAAGATCAATCAATTCCTCCTTCTATCATCATGCTTACCGTCCCTCGAACACGAACATGTTATTATCTAGATAGTTATTATGTTATTTCAGAGTGGTCAATATTCCTTCCTCATTCCCATGATGTGTGGGTGTGTTGTGTGTGTGTGTGTGTGTGTGGTGTGTGTGTGTGTGTGTGTGTGTGTGTGTGTGTGTGTGTGTGTGTGTGTGTGTGTCCTCAGGTCAGCTCTCATCTTGATGAAGATGTCTGTCTTATTGAAGACCATAAATGTGAAATGCAAAGAGCTTTTATTACAGATGCAATGAATTACATACTTTATACAACACACACACACACACACACACACACACACACACACAACACACACACACACACACACACACACGCACGCACGCACGCAGCGCACGCACGCACGCACGCACGCACGCACGCACGCACAACGCACACACACACACACACACACACACACACACACACACACACACACACACACACACACACACACAC
>NW_019944812.1:52644-62644 GCF_002910315.2 Salvelinus sp. IW2-2015 | reverse complement strand
GTCCGTACAACACCGGCCATATGCTCACTTTTCTGATGCAATTTACACAATGCTTGTCCTGATCCAGATCAGTACCTGCTAGATTTGTGGTTTTATGGACAATGTCAGTTTTCACCAGGCTGTTCTGGTCCAAAACTGGTTGCCACCATCACAATTTGTAGTTTTGTACCTACCCATATTCACCTTTTCTAAATCCCATAGAGGAATTCTTCTCAGCCTGGCGCTGGAAAGTGTATGATCGCCAACCCTATGCCCGCATGCCGCTTCTCCAGGCAATGGAGGCCGCATGTGGGACATGGAGGTTGCCTCTGTCCAAGGTTGGATACGCCATGCTAGGAGATACTTCCCTCGATGTTTGGCAAGAGAAAACGTATCTTGGATGTGGAAGACGTATTGTGGCCAGACCTAGGCCGGAGAAGAATGAAGCGTAGCTTAGCACTGGTGCCTGCCCCCCCCTACCAATTCTGGACTGCCCCCCCCCCTCCCCCGGGACCCCACACACACAATTGTGTTCTTTACTGTATTCTAAAGAATATACTTTTGGTTTACATATGTTTATGGTTTTGTTGTATGCTACTGTATACAACAGTAATGTTTGGCCTAATAAATATTTTCTGTTTCTACATTGCATTGGTGTTTACAGTGTARTTGTTACCCCTCWCAGCAGATTACTTTCACTGTAGAACATTGTATTGAAATGTAGATATAAGCCTATGAAAGACCAAAGAGCTTTAGATTTWGAACAACAGTGTTTACATGGTATATCCWAAAATGTACTATTATGACAGCAGTGTTTGCCATTTGATGCAAATGCTTCATTCTGACATGTGTTTATGGCATTTTGAATGCAGTGTTACATTTTGAAGGATATGTGAGGCATTTTGCATTTTGTGTGTGCAGTTTMGGGAATTGTGTGTAGAGTTTTGAAAAAAGGAGACAGTTTTGAAAACCTGTGTAAGCAGTTGGAAAAAACTGTAATAGACTGGTCAGAAATTACTCTCCTGCAGAGAGAAAGAGAAAGAGACTCTGTTTTAATGACCAACCGTTCTATTCCTCTCCCTCCACAGTCTCAGAACAGTACCATTCCCTACTGCCTGGCCAGCAAGACAGCCATCTTATTAATAGCACCACACATACAGAACTGAACTGTAGAGCGGAGAGTTGAAACTGAGAAAGAGTCTCCCGGGTCCAGTTACCTGCTTTTATTGTCTGTTGACGGAAGGGAGAGAGTACAGTCGTGGCCAAAAGTTTTGAGAATGACACAAATATTAATTTTAACAAAATCTGCTGCCTCAGTTTGTATGATGGCAATTTACATATACTCCAGAATGTTATGAAGAGTGATCAGATGAATTGCAATTAATTGCAAAGTCCCTCTTTGCCATCCAAAAAAACATGACCACTGCATTTCAGCCCTGCCACAAAAGGACACAGGTGTGAGTGTTGACGAGGACAAGGCTGGAGATCACTCTGTCATGCTGATTGAGTTCYATTAACAGACTGGAAGCTTCAAAAGGAGGGTGGTGCTTGGAATCATTGTTCTTCCTCTATCAACCATGGTTACCTGCAAGGAAACACGTGCCATCATCATTGCTTTGCACAAAAAGGGCTTCACAGGCAAGGATATTGCTGTCAGTAAGATTGCAACCATTTGTCGGATCATCAAGAACTTCAAGGAGAGCAGCATAGAAGCCAATTCTCTCCAGGAAAAACATCAGGGACAGACCTATATTCTGCAAAAGGTACAGGGATTGGACTGCTGAGGACTGGGGTAAAGTCATTTTCTCTGATGAATCCCCTTTCCGATTGTTTGGGGCATTCGGAAAAAAGCTTGTCCGGAGAAGACAAGGTGAGCGCTACCATCAGTCCTTTGTCATGCCAACCGTAAAGCATCCTGAGACCATTCATGTGTGGGGTTGCTTCTCAGCCAAGGGAGTGGGCTCACTCACAATTTTGCCTAAGAACACAGCCATGAATNAAAAAGAAGAGAGATCTCCTGCCTCTTCCCTCATCTCTATGAGTGCCCGTCTCTCTCTCCCCTCTCTTTATGGTCCCCCGCCTCTCTCTCCCCTCTCTCCTATGATCCCCCGCCTCTCTCTCCCCTCTCTCTATGACCCGCCTCTCTCTCCCCTCATCTCCTAATGAGTCCACCGCCTTCTCGTCCCCTCGTCGTCTATGGTCCCCCACCTCTCTCTCGCCGCTCCTCAGAGGGACAATAGGAGGAAAGAGTGTGTAGCCAGAGGGCCAGATTTATCTACGTGTTAGTTTAGCCCTGTTTATTTACATTAGTTTTTCGTGTTACAGAAGCAATGGAACAGTACGTGTGTGTGCTGTCCTGTTAACAAGTGTGTGTGTTAGTGGTAGTGGTGTGTGTATGTTTTGGTGTGTCATGTACAGGGAGTGTGTGTATGTCCTCTCTCTCTCTCTCTCTCTCTCTCTCTTCTCTCTCCTCTCCCTCTTTCAGATGCTTACATACTATGGTAAAGTTCCCCTGGGTACCATACCCTTCCACAGTTTTCCCCTTGTTTTGTTCTTTGGTGTGTGTGTGTGTGCGTGCGGCGTGCGTGCGTGCGCTGCGTGCGTGCGTGCGTGTGTGGTGTGTTGTGTGTGCGTGTGCCGAGTGGTGTGTGTGTTGTGATGGGGGAGGTTCAAAGAATGTAACCTTTGATTTCTCTTGATAGTAATAGTTAGTTTTGCAAACAACAAAACATTTTGATGGTCAGGGTATTCATATGTTCAACCACGTTCCTCAGTGTGTATATACTGTAATGTAAGCCATGGCAAGAGCGGCTCTGTCCCTGTCTGACTGTGCGTTGTAAACTCAAGTCATCCGTGAAACATTAACAATCGTGAACATTCACAAACGCACCAGTGAACTAAGAACAGGTCCATGTCTGCTAATACCACAGTGATGCTTTGGCGTGTGTATGGTGTGTGTGTGTGTGTGTGTGTGTGTGTGTGTGTGTGTGTGTGTGTGTGTGTGTGTGTGTTTGTGTGTGTGTGTTGTGTGGCGTGCGTGCGTGCGTGGCGTGCGTGCGTGCGTGCGTGCGTGCGTCGCGCGCGTCGTGCGTGCCGTGCCGTGTGTGTGTGTGTGTGTCCTTCACATTGGTCGATGAGTTGTATGACCTTTGTGTGCCGCTCCCCGGGCACTGGCGAAGGCCTGGACATTAGGAGAAGTCTGTCCCATGGCCAAACGCCCCGATCAACACTGGTGAAGAACACCTACAGAAATTATAATAAAACATCAGTGTGGCGTGTGTGTGTGTGTGTGTGTGTGTGTGTGTGTGTGTGTGTGTGGTGTGTGTGTGGTGTGTGTGTGTGTGTGTGTAACTCAACGGTGAGGGACAGTTCCAAATGGTGTATTCCCTCAGATAGGAGAGTGTGCCTGCCGTACCAGAAAGGACAGAGCGTAAAGGACAGATAGAATCATCAGGAAGGGTGAAGCCCATGGCGATGTTAGCAGAGATGGCTTTTACGGATCCCCATGTTCCTTAGCATCCTCCAGGTTTTTCTCATACCTGTGGTGCAAAACACACACACACAAACACACACAGAAACGCAATCACGCACAGGAATTGAAAGAGAGAGAAAAACACAGAGAGACAGAGGGGAAAGTGAGAGAGAGAAAGAGAGAGAGAGAGAGAGAAGAGAATGGTAATACTATACAAAACACATCCACACTAAATCCAATTGTCCTCCTCACACTGGATGGTTTTTACACAGAGTGGGTGGACTGGTCATCCACTATAGAACAATAACACTACTGGACTCTTGCTCAGGCTCTCTATGGTCTTCACCAGCGCAAACAAGTCCTTTAGGAACATTTATCCTGGTGAACCTGTCTGTTGCCTTAGTTACCGCTCCTTACGTTAGCAAAAAGTCTCCATTTACCCCCCCTCTCTCTCTCACACACAACGCTGGTTATCTCCTTCTGTTGTCCACCGAAAGCGAGACTGTTCTGACAGAAGAGGATCACCTCCTCAGCCCGGCTCCAGCTTTAGCATAAGCAGCTCTGCTCCAGGGATGTGAAGGACGTCAGTACCTAAGAGACACACAACGGAGAAAAGGACCGTCAAGAGAGGTGTGTGTGTGTGTGTGTGTGTGTGTGTGTGTGTGTGTGTGTGTGTGTGTGTGTGGCCCACCTTGCTGAATATAAAAGCGGGAAGCCCAGCACAGGACTGAACAGCCAGAAGACAAGGGTGAGCTTCCATCTTTGCTGAGCCGATGATGGAAGGAAGCGATGAAGGGTGGTGGAAGGACTGGATTCAACATGCCCGCACTTGTCACCTATCCCCTCGTTGATCTTATAGAATGTCACTGTGGAGGGGAGGAAATACAGAATAAAACACATAACACACACACACACACACACACACACACACACACACACACACACACACAACACACACACACACACACACACAAACACACACACACACCACACAACACACACACACACAACACACACACACACACCATATCACACACACCACTCATACACAACACACACATCCACTGCACACACAAATACACTCACTGTTACGGATACAAGATTTGTGTGTATCCTGTGTGTATTTCTTTCTCTGCCTTCTCCCCTACTCCACAGGTGACAATCATCATTCCCCAATCAGTCATCAATCAGTCGCTAATCAGAAGACACCTGCTCTTTCTCCTACCAATCACAGTCCCTTTCCCTTGGTTTAAAAACACCTGTCAGTTGTTTTTCTCTAGAGCTCGAAATCTCATTTGTGTAGCAATCTCTCTGTACATGCATATGTTTGTAAGACCTCCTTGTGTGGTTAGGAAATACCATGTCAATTTGTCCCACTGTGAGTACTTGTTTTGGTTATGGTGTGTGAGTGTTTTGTTTGATGGTGGGGAAAGGGGGTAAACCAAGATAAGACGCCCATGGGCAATACACTAACCGTAGGTCAACTGTTGTTAAATACAGCTAGTTAAAAACTGGGCGAACCACCCCACTGTTTATTTTTTGGTTAGTTAGTTAAGCTGTTATTGAAGTAGTCTAAGGGGTGTTTTTGATTATTTCTTTTCCTTCGCCTTGGGTCGCAGCTCAGCCCATCACCAATCCATTTGTGCACACTCCCATTTTGATTGAAAACAGGGCTGTTTAAACCCTGAAAGCTACATCCATGATGGTAACATTAAAAGCAACCTTCCCCTATAACCGCCAATCCATTCCTATAGGAGCTCCTCAACTCTGTAGGCGGGTGTTGAGTTCTCCCGTCTCGTTGACGTCGAACAGCCGATTCTTCCTGCTGCATGAATGCAGTTGGAAGAAGAGCTTCCCTGAGGCGTTTGACCTGCCTGCCTGCGGCCAAAAGGGTCCAGAAGGCCACCTGCATGTAGGCTGCTAACCAACAACCACCGCACCATTATAGAGTAGTAGATAGCATGGCTGGAAATACAGACATACGGCTTGGTCCACACACACACACATCAGACATACAAAACCTTAATGATGGTTTGGAGATATGGGCCAGGGTACATCTTAGGGAATAATTGAACTTTGTTAAACATGACGGTTGTGTGTTTACATTACGCAGGTGAATTTATACCATATAAATCTATACAAAAATACCATCCATTATGGAGTAAATAGCAAGGGGACTGAGGCAGCAAAAGGCAGAGGAGGTAAAGGGTGATACTCTTGAAAAAATGCATTTGACATTTACAAATTTATTTTATAGGAAAGTAGCTCCTTAATCTGGGACCGATCTTTAATTCTGGAGGCTCTGTATCTGTTCACATATCTGAAAATATGTGTGTTTAACGTTTTGTGGGTTCAAAATAAAAGGTCCCAACAATCCTACCTTATGACATCATTAATGTCACGCCTGCTCCCGCTCTCCCTGTCTGGCGCTCATTATGGCGCCAGCAGCGCTCATTGGACCTCACCTGGACTCCTTCCCTTTGTTGATTGCCCGTCTATAACTGTCTGCTTCCCCGTGTGGTTCCTGTGTCTGCAATAAATGTCGTTGTGTGTTCCTGTCCAGACGCGTCCTGTCTGTTCGCATGTTCGTGGTTAATTAAATGTTCAACTCCTTGTACCTGCTTCTTCGTCCCAGGCGATTCAATCCTTACAACTAATATAATTAAAGTAAAAACAGTGATTTTTCAAAACCTGCAACGAGTTTCTGCCCGGGGGGAGTGGCTCCCGCGCATCACCGCTTCATCTCAATTGTTGTTTAACAACTGTTTTTCACATACAGTGCCTTTGGAAAGTATTCCAGCCCCTTGACTTTCACGTTTTGGTTACTTTACAGCCTTATTCTAAAATATGTTAAAAAAGAAACTTCCTCAGCAATCTACACACAATACCCCATAATGACTAAGCTAAACTGTTTTTTTTTTTATTATTGCAAATTTATAAAAAAATATATTAAAAAAACATGAAATACCTTAATTTAACATCAGTATTCAAGACCCTTTGCTATGAGACTCGGAAATTAAGCTCAGGTGCATCCGTTTCCATTGATCATTCTTGGAGAATGTTTTCTACACTTGATTGGAGTCCACTTGAGGTAGAATTCAATTGTTGGAACAATGATTTGGAAAAGGCCCACACTGTCTATATAAAGGTCCCACAGTTGACAGTGCATGTCAGAGGAAAAACCAAGCCAATGAAGGTCAAAGGAAATTGTACGTAGAGTTCCGAGACAGGATTTTGTTGAGGCACAGACCTGGGAAGGGTAACCAAAACATTTCTGCCAGCATTGAAGGTCCCAAAGAAGATGGTGGGCCTCATCATTCTTTAAATGGAAGAAGTTTGGAACACGCAAGACTCTTCCTAGAGCGGGCCGCCTGGCCAACTGAGCATCGGGGGAGATGGGCCTTGGTCAGGGAGGATGGTCACTCTGACAGAGCTCTAGAGTTCCTCTGTGGAGTTGGGAGAACCTTCCATGAAGGACAACCATCTCTTGCAGCACTCACCAATAGACCTTTATGGTAGAGTGGCCAGACGGAAGCACTTCCCTCAGTAAAAAGGCACATGACAGCCACTGTTGCAGTTTGGTTTGCCAAAAGGCACTAAAGACTCTAAGGACCATGAGAAACAGAGATTCTCTGGTCTGCATCACTGCCTGGCATGGCAAACTGCTCGCCTCCGACCGCAGGACTTGTAGAGGGTAGTGTGTACGGCCCAGTACATCCCGCGGGGCCAAAGCTCCTGCCATCCAGGACCTCTTTTTTAAAAGTTTTAATTTCACCTTTATTTAACGCAGGTAGGCCAGACGAGGAACAAAGTTCTCATTTACACCTGCGACCTGGCAAGAAGAAAGCAAAGCATGCAACAAAAACAACAACCAGAGTTACATAAACAAACTACCAGTCAATAACACAAATAGAAAAAATTTTATATGTACAGTGTGTGCGAATGTAAAAGAATTTAGGGAGGTAAGGCCAATAAATAGGTCCATAGAGGTGAAAATAATTACAATTTAGCAATTAAATATCTAGAGTGAATAATAGTGCAGATGTGATGTGCAAGTAGAGTAAACGGGTGCAAAAGAAGCTAAGAAGATAATAACAATATGGGGATAACAAGTGGGTGTGTAAGTTGGGTGTGCTATTTACAGATATGGCTGTGTACAGGTACAGTGAATCGGTTAGCTGCTTCTGACAGCTGATGCTTAAAGTTAGAGGAGGGAGATTTAAGTCTCTCAGCTTCAGTGATTTTTGCAAATTCGTTTCCAGTCATTGGGCAAGCAAGAGAACTGGAAGGAAAGGGGCAAAAAGGAAGTGTTGGCTTTGGGGATGACCAGCGAAATATACCTGCTGGAAGCGCGTGCTAGAGTGGGTGTGCTATAGGTGACCAAACTGAGCTGCGATAGGCAGGGCTTTAACCTAGGAAAGACTTATAGATGACTGGAGCAAGTGGATTTGGCGACGAATATGTAGGCAAGGGCCAAGCCAATGAGAGAATACAGGTCGGCAGTGGTGGGTTAAGTAATTTGGGGTTTTGGTAGAACAAAATGGATGGACTGTTGATAGACTACAATCCATTTGCTGAGTAGAGTGTTGGAGTTATTTTTGTAATGACATCGCTGAAGTTAGGATCGGTAGGATAGTCAGTTTTAACGAAGGGTAATGTTTGGCACGCATGAAGTGAAGGATGTTTGTTGCGAAATAGGACACCGATTCTAGATTTTTAATTTTGAAATTGGAGATGCTTAATATGAGTCTGGAAAGGAGAGTTACAGTCTAACAGACACCAGGTATTTGTAGTTGTCCCACAGATATTCTAAGTCAAGAACTGTCCAGAGCAAGTGGATGTAGTCGGCGGTGGGTGTGGGCAGCAATCGGTTGAAGAGCATGCATTTAGTTTTACTAAGCATTTAAAGCAGTTGGAGGCCTCGGAAGGAGTGTTGTAATGGCATTAAAGCTTGTTAGAGGTTTGTTAACACAGTGGCCAAAGAAAGGCGCCAAGAGTATAACAGCAATGGTTCGTCCGGTCGCATAGAGGTGGATCACGAGCCAAATCACCAGCCCAGCAAGCCAGCGACATCATTATATATACAGAAGCAAAAGAGTCGGCCCGAAAAATTGAAACCCTGTGGCACCCCATACGAGACTGCCAGAGGTGCATCGAGACAACAGGCCCTCCGATTTCGACACACCTGAACTCTATCTGAGAAGTAGTTGGGAACCAGGTGAGGCAGCTCCATTTTGAGAAACCAAGGCCCTATTGCAGTCCTGCCCGATAAGAATGCGCATTGATTGCAGCAGTCGAAAGTCTTCGGCCAGGTCGATGAGGGGGGGGGGGGGGGGGGGGCGGGGGGCGGCGGGGGGGGTGGGGGGGGTAGACGGCTGTCTTGTTACTCATGGCGGGTTGATGATATCGCCTTTAGCGACCTTCGAAGCGCTGCCGCTGAGGTTGCACCCATGACCAGTCAGAAACCAGATTGCATAGTGTTGAAGGTACGGTGCGATTGAAAATGGGTTGTGATCTGTTTGTTAAACTGGCTTTCGAAGATTTTAGAAAGGAGGGCAGGATGGATATAGATCTATAACAGTTTGGGTCTAGAGGTCTCCCCTTTGAAGAGGGGGATGACCATGCGAAGCTTTCCAATCTTGGGGATCTCAGACGATACAAAAGAGAGGTTGAACAGGCTAGCTAATAGGGGTTGCAACAATTTCTGCGGATAATTTTAGAAAAGGAGGGTCCAGAATTGTCTAGCCAGCTAATTTGTAGGGATCCAGATTTTGCAGCTCTTTCAGAACATCAAGCTGCCCTGGATTTGGTGAAGGAGAAGCAAGGGGGGGGGGTTGAGCAAGTTGCTGCAGGGGGTGCAGAGCTGTTTGGCCAGGGTAGGGGGTAGCCAGGTGGAAAGCAGGGATAGCCGTAGAAAAATGCCTTATTGAAATGATCGATTATTGTAGATTTATCGGTGGTGACAGTGTTTCCTAGCCTCAGTGCAGTGGGAAGCTGGGAGGAGGTGCCTTATTCTCCATGGACTTTACAGTGTCCCAAAACCTTCTGGAATTAGTGCTACAGGATGCAATATTTTGTTTGAAAAAGCCAGCCTTAGCTTTCGCGAAGTCCCAGCTACACCAGGCGGTGTCAGAGGTAGGCCCTAAAAATTGTCAAAGACTCCAGCACCCTAGTCATAGACTGTTCTCTCTGCTACGCACGGCAAGCGTACTGGAGCGCCAAGTCTAGCTCCAAGAGGCTTTTAAACAGCTTCTACCACCAAGCCATAAGACTCCTGAACAGCTAATCAGATGGCTACCCAGACTATTTGCATTACCCCCTCCCTCATCTACGCTGGCTTGCTACTCTCTGTATTATCTATGCATAGTCACTTTAATAACTCTACTCACATGTAATATCAGCATATGTGACAAATTTATTTGATTTGATGTAACCAAGATTGAACACTTTGGCCTGAATGCCAAGCGTCACGTCCTGGAGGAAACCTGGCACCATCCCTACGGTGAAGCATGGTGTGGCAGCAATCATGCTGTGGGAGTTTTTCAGCAG
>NW_019944812.1:30144-47644 GCF_002910315.2 Salvelinus sp. IW2-2015 | reverse complement strand
CATGTTGCCGCTATTTGAGAGACAACCACCGCTACTCTACAAAAGTGATATTATTTTTCTCTCTCACAACATCGTGAACCAACAGTGGGCATCCATATAACCAATGTCCAATCTCTTATAAAGAATGGAGAGCCTACCAGTTCAGCAAAARGAACATCTTATTGACTGTTTCATCTATTGACGTGCCTTGAACACAGAGTGAACAATGACTATAAATGATCTAGGACTAGCCTATAGTAAAACTCCCGAGTAGTGCAGTGGTCAAAGGCACTGCATCTCAGTGCAAGAGGCTAGTCCTACTACAGTCCCTGGTTTGATTCCAGGCTGTATCACATCRGGCCGTGATTGGGAGTCCCATAGGGCAGTGCACAATTGGCCCAGCATCGTCTGTGTTTGGCCAGTGTAGGCAGGCATTGTAAATAAGAATGTGTTCTTAAATGACTTGCCTAGTTAAATAAAACATGTTTGAGTTACTATCACACTCCAATTCCCCTTACCTCTACTTGTAATTGTTCAGCTTTAGGCCAAAACAGTTTCTGTTATTAATTACATTGAGAACACACTGTAAAAAAAAGAAACCCCACAAATCTATTGTTTCAACTAATTAAGTAACTGGTTCCACATACTATTTTTTTGTTTACTCAACTTTTGGGGCTAAGTGTTACCTGAACAACACCTTGGCCAAAACTTAGCTCCAACTTGAGAAAACATTGGCAAAAATGTAAAATGATTAAAATTAAAAATGATGTGTTTTCTCAACTTGTTCATTCAACTATAAATGAACATTGATGATGTTATTTTTCCTCCAGTCTGAGTTAGTGCTTTGTCTTGTTCACATTGATGATGTTATTTTTACTCCCAGTCTGAGTTAGGTGCTTTGTCTTGTTCACATGATGATGTTATTTTTCCTCCAGTCTGAGTTAGTGCTTTGTCTTGTTCACATGATGATGTTATTTTTTCCTCCAGTCTGAGTTAGTGCTTTGTCTTGTTCACATTGATGATGTTATTTTTCCTCCAGTCTGAGTTTGCTTTGTCTTGTTCACATTGATGATGTTATTTTTCTCCAGTCTGAGTTAGTGCTTTTGTCTTGTTCACAATTGATGATGTTATTTTTCCTCCAGTCTGAGTTAGTGCTTTGTGTTTGTTCACATTGATGATGTTATTTTCTCCAGTCTGAGTTAGTGCTTTGTGTTTGTTCACATTGATGATGTTATTTTTCCTCCAGTCTGAGTTAGTGCTTTGTCTTGTTCACATTGATGATGTTATTTTCCTCCAGTCTGAGTTAGTGCTTTGGTGTTGTTCACATGATGATGTTATTTTTCCTCCAGTCTGAGTTAGTGCTTTGTGTTGTTCACTATTGATGATGTTATTTTTCCTCCAGTCTGAGTTAGTGCTTTGGTTTGTTCACATTGATGATGTTATTTTTCCTCCAGTCTGAGTTAGTGCTTTGTCTTGTTCACTCGGTTCTAATGAGTTCTGTCAGCTTGTGTAGCATTGTAAAGGGATAAACACTCTGCCATTTCCCTCTCTACATTTGTAATCATTGTCATCATCAGGGACTGGTACAGGGTTCACATACCCACAGACAGCCAGTATGGTGGCCAGTGAGTTGCTCTTTTTGATAAAACCATTAACTTCCCTCAGAATCTCTCTGGCCTTTCTTGGCCATTGATCAAAGCTGGAATGACTGGACACCGGACAAAATATTCAACTACTGAAGGACAATGAAGTAAAAAAATGTATATCTCAATGACAAGCTAAACCAGAAAACATTTCTCTACTGAGCTTCCAATCTCCATTGTCCTCCAAGACTGTCTGAATATAATTTATGGTTGGACTGGTAGATAATGTCAGTACACAGTGAAGTGACAGTAGACATCTTCCCGTGTTGGACTGGTAGATAATGTCAGTACAAGTGAAGTGACAGTAGAAATCTTCCTCCGTGTTGGGCTGGTAGATAATGTCAGTACACAGTGAAGTGACAGTAGACATCTTCCCTCGTGTTGGGCTGGTAGATAATGTCAGTACACAGTGAAGTGACAGTAGACATCTTTCCTCTGTGTTGGGCTGGTAGATAATGTCAGTACACAGTGAAGTGACAGTAGACATCTTCCCTCGTGTTGGGCTGGTAGATAATGTCAGTAACACAGTGAAGTGAACAGTAGAATCTTCCCTCGTGTTTGGCTGGTAGATAATGTCAGTACACAGTGAAGTGACAGTAGACATCTTCCTCGTGTTGGGCTGGTAGATAATGTCAGTACACAGTGAAGTGACAGTAGATATCTTCCCTCGTGTTGGCTGGTAGATAATGTCAGTACACAGTGAAGTGACAGTAGATATCTTCCTCGTGTTGGGCTGGTAGATAATGTCAGTACACAGTGAGTGACAGTAGATATCTTCCCTCGTGTTGGGCTGGTAGATAATGTCAGTACAAGTGAAGTGACAGTAGACATCTTCCCTCGTGTTGGGCTGGTAGATAATGTCAGTACACAGTGAAGTGACAGTAGACATCTTCCCTCGTGTTTGGCTGGTAGATAATGTCAGTACACAGTGAAGTGACAGTAGACATCTTCCCTCGTGTTGGCTGGTAGATAATGTCAGTACACAGTGAAGTGACAGTAGATATCTTCCCTCGTGTTGGGCTGGTAGATAATGTCAGTACACAGTGAAGTGACAGTAGATATCTTCCCTCGTGTTGGGCTGGTAGATAATGTCAGTACACAGTGAAGTGACAGTAGACATCTCCCCTCGTGTTGGGCTGGTAGATAATGTCAGTACACAGTGAAGTGACAGTAGACATCTTCCTCGTGTTTGGGCTGGTAGATAATGTCAGTACACAGTGAAGTGACAGTAGATATCTTCCCTCGTGTTGGGCTGGTAGATAATGGTCAGTACACAGTGAAGTGACAGTAGATATCTTCCCTCGTGTTGGGCTGGATAGATAATGCAGTAACACAGTGAAGTGACAGTAGATATCTTCCCTCGTGTTGGGCTGGTAGATAATGTCAGTACACAGTGAAGTGACAGTAGACATCTTCCCCGTGTTGGGCTGGTAGATAATGTCAGTACACAGTGAAGTGACAGTAGACATCTTCCCTCGTGTTGGGCTGGTAGATAATGTCAGTACACAGTGAAGTGACAGTAGACATCTTCCCTGTGTTGGGCTGGTAGATAATGTCAGTACACAGTGAAGTGACAGTAGACATTTTCCCTCGTGTTGGGCTGGTAGATAATGTCAGTACACAGTGAAGTGACAGTAGATATCTTCCCTCGTGTTGGGCTGGTAGATAATGTCAGTACACAGTGAAGTGACAGTAGACATCTTCCCTCGTGTTGGGCTGGTAGATAATGTCAGTACACAGTGAAGTGACAGTAGACATCTTCCCTCGTGTTGGACTGGTAGATAATGTCAGTTACACAGTGAAGTGACAGTAGACATCTTCCCTCGTGTTGGGCTGGTAGATAATGTCAGTACACAGTGAAGTGACAGTAGATATCTTCCCTCGTGTTGGGCTGGTAGATAATGTCAGTCACAGTGAAGTGACAGTAGACATCTTCCCTCGTGTTGGGCTGGTAGATAATGTCAGTACACAGTGAAGTGCAGTAGACATCTTCCCTCGTGTTGGGCTGGTAGATAATGTCAGTACACAGTGAAGTGACAGTAGATATCTTCCCTCGTGTTGGGCTGGTAGATAATGTCAGTACACAGTGAAGTGACAGTAGAATATCTTCCCTCGTGCTGGGCTGGTAGATAATGTCAGTACACAGTGAAGTGACAGTAGACATCTTCCCTCGTGTTGGACTGGTAGAAATGTCAGTACACAGTGAAGTGACAGTAGATATCTTCCCTCGTGTTGGGCTGGTAGATAATGTCAGTACACAGTGAAGTGACAGTAGACATCTTCCCCGTGTTGGGCTGGCTAAAAGGGCTAAAGGAACAGGTGTGTGTTATTGTCCCTGAGTATGTCATGTCAAAGACCAATTCAGATAACACAATACTGTTATATAACATTCAATAAAACACACACCAGTGTGTGGGCCAAAGGTACAGTTAGTCAGGAGCTTCTCTACGCCACGCGCACACACGCACACACACACACACACACCACACACACACACACACACACACACACACACACACACACACACACACACACACACACACAACACACACACACACACACAACACACACAACAACACACACACACACACACACACACACACACACACACACACACACACACGGCTTATATGCTCAGCGATCATAATATGCTCTCCATCTTTGTCTCCTTTTCCTACCACTTCTTTGTTTTATTTGTGATGTTATGAAAGCCACAATGTTTACCATTAGTCTCAACCTGCAGGCCTATCCAGAGGTTTTAGTCTCTTGGGTTATTTATGCCATACAATCAACTACCACTGTGTTCTCACGTTGAACCATGAAGTGTCACTCATTGACAATATCCTAATAAAAAAGGGGGTGTCATACTGTGACATCACTTKTTGGGTTTCCGTCACACGCTGACTCAGTAGAAGTGGATGACATYAAYWGATGTCACCGGTTAAWGAAGGATTGACCTAAAAACAACATATAGGCACTGGAGAAATATGAGTTAAAAGGTGTTGAGACAAAAAGCATGTTAGGATAGGTTAACTTCCTMGTTGTTGATGTCTTACTATAGGAWGAATATATGAAMTATCCAGGTTTGTTCAGTCAATCTACAGACAGATCGAGGTTGTGTCTCACAAAAGTAGGTTAAGAATCCGTTACCAGTCAGTCAGATAAGGTCCCTCCTCCCTATCAAAACGTCAGACACCAATTCATCCCAAAGACAATATACAAWTTTTCTTCCTTTTTATRMCTGAATTGTTGGGAAAGGGCTCAAAGTAAGCATTTCACAGATCAAATCTACACCTGTTGCATTCGGCGCATGTGACAAAAAAAATGTGATTGGATTTGAATAATCTTCTATATCTATGAATCATTCACTGAAGCTCTTTCAACTGTTATTGTGGTACTTCAGATTTGCCCCTTTACTTGCTTTCTGAGAATCAGGAAGAGAGATCTGCTCTTTRTCTCTTGTTCTGATGTCAACCACAAAACTAGTGACTACACAGACAGGAGGTCAGAGATAGAAGCTGAGGTATGGAGCGCAAGTCTGTATTCTAGTCTTCAGGGTTCTTCTCAGGCTCAAACCAGTTCCAACCAGTTCTGAGGGACAGGGGAAGAAGAACAGGGTCAGAGATTCTGATTGGTAAAGACTGTTTAACCTTTATTCAATCAGAAAATACCCTTGAGGTTGAAAATCTCTTTTGCAAGAGCAACCCACAGTGTGAGAAAAAATGGCAAAACTAGCCAGTAAGTGTTTTCGCAAGTTTTTAGAAAAAAAATAACATAATATATACTGTATATTCTTTTGGGGGGATTTTAGTTTTTGTTTCAAAAAATGACTAAAATCACTAGGAATTCAGCTCAAAATTAGTTTGATTTAGGTAATCTGTTCACCTCATATTCCCATGAATAAAAGTAGACATATGTGATTGTGTCTCAATGTAATCAAGGTATGAAATTATTGATATTTCCAAATACAATGGTATGAAATTATTTTTCTTTTCAAATACAATCTAATTTTGGGCGTAGTTGTGGACAATTTCAGTGTACAAATTATTATAATTATGTTCCAGCCCCCTGCCATCCACCATCCACCATCCAAAACTCGGGCCGCGGCTGAATCTAGTTGGCTACCCCTGCAGTAGGGGCACCTCTCGTTTAGTTAGAAAATAGTTTAACCCCTGAGATGAGGCATCTTGTTTCCACAGAGAAAAAAGTGACAACACAAAACACATCAAAACCGTTTTGATTGGTCTGTCTCAGTAGAGTTTTGATTGGTCTGTTTCAGTAGAGTTTTGATTGGTCTGTCTCAGTAGAGTTTTGATTGGTCTGTCTCAGTAGAGTTTTGATTGGTCTGTCTCAGTAGAGTTTTGATTGGTCTGGTCCTCAGTAGAGTTTTGATTGGTCTGTCTCAGTAGAGTTTTGATTGGTCTGTCTTAGTGGAGTTTTGATCGGTCTGTCTCAGTGGAGTTGTTGTCTTGGGGTAGATAAGTAGTCTATTGCATTTCATCAGTAGCCCAAAAACACTTTTTTCAATATCCATGAATCCCCTTAAACCTGGGGTGTCAAACCCATTCCAGGGCCTAGCGTCTGCTTCCTTTTCCTTTCAATTAACACCTAGACAACCAGGTGAGGGGAGTTCTTTGCTAATTAGTGACTTTAATTCATCGATCAAGGAGTGAAAACCCACGGAATGAGTTTGACACATGTGCCTTAAACTCACCAAATGACCTTGTGGCTCTCCTCTGCTATAAACACCATACTGACTATTCCAACTGAGCATGTGTCAGATCAGTGTCCAGAGCACTTCAGGAAAGGGGAGAAAGGATTCAGGTATTGGAAAAGCTGCAGCTTACTCCATGGCCACTGGGGGTCCCCATCTACCTGAAAACTGACATTTCTAACACATTTATTTTTGTTTTATTCTCACATACACCAGATAGGTGTGGTTTTACTGGGTCAGCCATAGTAGTACAGCACCCTTTGGGTAAATTAGGGTTAAGTGCCTTCCTCAAACGCAGAGCAACAGATTTTACCTTGTCAGCTCAGGTAATTGAACCAGCAACCTTTTAGTTACTAGCCCACCACTCTAACCACTAGGCTACCTGCCACCCTATCATATCATATCATAACAGAGAACACAGTTCGAACACGTTCAATGTGGCCTGTGGCCTGATTAAATGAATATAAAATATCTTGCTTTGCTTTCTGTTTATTGTTGCAGCACCATTTCAGCGAGTCAAATTACTGTACATATAAATAGCCTATATTTGGCGAATAAAGGTTATTCTCATTCTGAACATCAATATATTACACAAAACAATAACCATATCGATTATGTATACTGAACAAAAATATAAACGTGACATGTAAAGTGTTGGTCCCATGTTTCATGAGCTGAAATAAAAGATCTGAGAAATTGTACATACACAAAAAAATGATCTCAGATTTTGTGCACACATTAGTCTACATCCATGTTAGTGAGCATTTTTCGCTTTGTCAAGATAATCCAACCACCTGACAGGTGTGGCATAACAAGAAGCTGATTAAACAGCATGATCATTACACAGGTGTACCTTATGCTGGGGACAATATAAGGCCACTCTAAAACGTGCAGTTTTGTCACACAACGCAATGCCACAGATGTCTCACATTTTGAGGGAGCATGCTATTGGCATGCTGACTGCAGCAATGTCCACCAGAGCTGTTACCAGAGAATTGGACGTTAATTTCTCTACCATAAGCCTCCTCCAACGTCGTTTTAGAGAATTTGGCAGTACGTCCAACCGGCCTCACAACCACAGACCACGTGTAACCACGCCAACCCAGGACCTCCACATCCAGCTTCTTCACCTAGTATGAGACCAGCCACCCGGACAGCTGATGAAACCGAGGAGTATTTCTGTCTGTAATAAAGCCCTTTTGTGGGGAAAAACTCATTCTGATTGTCTGGGCCTCCCCAGTGGGTGGCCTTGGCTCCCAAGTGGGTGGGCCTATGCCGTCCCAGGCCCACCCATGGCTGTGCCCCTGCCCAGTTATATCAAATCCATAGATTAAGGCCTAATGAATTTATTTCAATTGACTGATTTCCTTATATGAACTGTAACTCAGTAAAATCTTAAAAATTGTTGCATTTTGCATTTATATTTTTGTTCTGTAAAGGTTGGACTTTAGACCTGCGGTGGCTTTTGTCTCACAAATAATGATAAAGGTAAACAAACCAGCAAATAGAGCTAGTAGCAGAGATCCAGATTCAGCACCATGGATAGCGGCCATCGGAACCACCCACGATCTGACATTTGAGAACCACAAGACTGGACAGCGGCTGATACCTCCTGGTGATCCTGTTGGAGTCATGTCCAACCTGGTCATCAGGAAGGATCAGCCAGTCATGAAAAATAAAATGTACTACTTCAATATGGAGATATCCTCAATGGTGCTGCCCATGCTGCCACAGACACTATAATGGCACTGATACAAAGATGAGTCCTGAATCTATCTCTATGATTATTCTTCAAGTGATTCTCCCAGTAGCCATTGGCGTTGCTGCAGCTTCAGCCAGCCACTGTCCACAGTCTTGAAGTTGGAAGTCCCACCAAGTTAATTTAACAACATTAAAATGGCCCTCAATGGCGCTGCCCATGCTGATATAGCCTTTTGGCTACTAGAGTCCTCTTTCATTCTCTATGAAATAATAGGCAACTGGGCCTGTACAGGAAGTAGCCAAAACCTAAACGAACTCTCTTGTTTCAGCTAGCCTGGGTGCCAGTCTATTTCTACTCTCTTGTGAACTCTAAATGCCATAACTCCTTATTGAATTGGCATGCCAAGTGTTGGCTTAACAATGACAACACTGGAGTTGACATGAGCACAAACCAATCTGGGACCAGGGTATGTTTGGTGTGAAACATTTTCATTAAACCTTTTAGATGGGTGCAGATGTAGGAGAGAATAKAMTTYTTTTTTATACTATTGGGATGCACACATAGAAAGTCTCTTCGTCTCCCAAGACCATCGAGGTTACCATCGGTAGCCTAATTCGCTCTAAACAGGAATTTAAACCGCTCAGACTTCCCGGCACTTGGTTTGGGCGTTTTAGCACAACCCCGTGACTGTTTCTCTCCCAAATTACTGGGTGATTTCTGTTCATCCACCTCCTTCTTGCCCTATACGTTGACTGTCAACGATCGAGCGTGCTGGTGTGACGCGGATAGAGCCCGCGGGCGGTGGCGTGCACTGTTGAACCCAACCTGCTGATTTAAAAGAAACAGGGACAGCAAATACTGCGCACCTACACCAGGGAGACAACTAACTGTGGCGAGGATGGCGTCACGTAGCCTGGGGCTGCATGTAGCTCGCAAACAGGACGCTGCCAGAAGCGGGGCTGTGGAGAGGAGGAATCTACTGACTGTCTGCAGGTAAAAGAATGCTCTGCTTGATTGTGTTAATTTACTAATTGGTGAGATGATAAATGACCGCATTCTCACGCGACTGGTGATTGTGTGTGGATGCTGTTGAAGACGGTAGGCTAATTGGTGGTATAGGCTATATTTCTAAATAGCGCACATAACCGACCATCCTTTGTTCCGCTACTGTGGCATCGCGTTTACATCACAGTATTGATGGTGTTTAATCGACATGAACTGTAGCCTATAACGCCGCACTAGTTCTGAGTGTTCGTCAATGGTCACACATACACACGCGCCGCCGCCACCACCACCTATGACCCTTAATCATTCATGGAATCACAGTTACCTTAATTCATTAATTAGGTGCCCAACTCCATACCGGTATAGTCTATAGATTTCACATGAACGAAGACAATTCAACACACCGCTATGAATTGGCACGGAACTGTGATGATTCTCTTAAATTATTCATCTGAAGTCTCATGCTCTTCGAACAGTATAAATAATAATCGTTTGGTGGGTGCTTATATTTCTCCTATTTCACACATGTACAAGTGTGTATTATACGAAAGTGTGTGTTTTTTAGATAGCTATAGTGATGTCGTTCTCTGTGGCTAACATCATGGTGTTGAACGCCCTATCAAGTATAGCTCCATCAGACCCAGCCGTATGTCCTCTGTGGTTCTAGTGAAGAGAGAGATTGGGTAGATGAGATATATGCTACAATCAGTAGCCACATGAGCCCCTTTTTGCTGCTCCAACACATGACCACTGGTGTATCACCATTAAAGATCACTGGTGTCAGAAAGCAGGGAGTGGGCATTGTACTCACATGTCTCCAGGGCTGGGGTTTATTTTCATGACGAGGTGGTGTATCACCATTAAAGATCACTGGTGTCAGAAAGCAGGGAGTGGGCATTGTACTCACATGTCTCCAGGGCTGGGGTTTATTTTCATGACGAGGTGGTGTATCACCATTAAAGATCACTGGTGTCAGAAAGCAGGGAGTGGGCATTGTACTCACATGTCTCCAGGGCTGAGGTTTATTTTCATGACGAGGTGGTGTATCATCTCCAAGCCATGGTTGGTGACAGGTGAGAACTCTTCTGTTGTGGTTTCATCAGGCTTTGTTTTCCCTTTCTGGAGTGGCTTTTCACAACCTCATTGTCAGTGTTTTCTCCAGGAATGTCACTTTTTTAAAACATTTAATGTGCAGTTCTTGTGATATTATTTAGTTGGTTTGGTGAACTATGCTCACGTGGTGAGTAACCTTGCCTGATTCCCAAAGACTCCTGTTAGCTCACTAAGCTAATGCCTAGGCTTTCTCAGTGAGCTAAATCAAGAGCTTGGGACTATAAGGTTCTATCTACATTTTGTCCAGATTGAGTTATTGACATAGCCTTGTTCTGTTCAATGTTCTCTACCTATACAGTAGTCTAAATACCCCAATTCATGTTAAGTGCAACAGAATACAAGATAAAAATCGCTGACACCTTTCAAACTAATGAGGGGTCGGGAACTTTAAAGCCAATTATCTCAGAATCATCATTTTGCAGATAGAACCTTATAGTCCCAAGCTCTCAAACTCTTATTTGATGTATGCAGAGCACTTGGGTTCAATATATGTTAGTTTATAGTGAGCAACTGCTCTAGTCTTAATAATCGCTTTGGGTCATCAGGACCGACTCCYCCTAAACCAATGATCTGAATAATGAAAATATAAATCCTGTGGAATGAGTTCAGATCCAATCAACCACTGCTGCAGAACATGAATAGATACAGGGCTGGGGTTTATTTTCATGGCGAGGTGGTGTATCAGAATAGATATTGGTATCATTGATTTAATATGCAGACAAGGCTGTGAAGTTCCTCTGTGTCCTCATCACTAAGGAATTATCATGGTCCACACACACCAATACAGTCGTGAAGAAGGCACGACAACGCCTCTTACCCTCAGGAGGCTGAAAAGGTTTGTCATGGGATCTCCGATCCTCAAAGTTCTACAGCTGCACCATTGAGAGCATCTTGACTGACTGCATCACCACTTGGTGTGGTAACTGCTTGACGTCCAACCGAAAGGCGCTAGGGTAGTGCGTAAGGCCCAGTTCCTCCCTGGGGCTGAGCTCCCTGCCATCTAGACCCTCTATACCAGGCAGTGTCTGAGGAAGGCCTTAAAAATGGTCGGACTCCAGCCACCCAAGTCATAGACTGTTCTCTCTGCTAACGCATGGCAAGTGGTACCGATGCACCAAGTCTGGAACCAACAGAACCCTGAACAGCTTCTGACCGCTAAATAGTTGGTCTGGGTAGCTATTGGTTAACTATTTAACTATCTGCATTGACCCTTTTTGCACTAACTTCGGGAGGGGGATATATGAGGACAACCGTAACCGCTTTAGGTCTGAAGTTGATGAGGATTCAGTGGTACACAGGGTAGACGGGCACTCATTTAAGTTCTCCTGAGACCTCTGAGCACCTGTGTCTACATGTCATCAGATCTATGTGTGTCTAAATGCCTTCTTGGAAGTGGAGGAGTAGGCCACTAAAAGCATCTGGTGATGCATACTGTGTTTATTCTCTCACTCTCGCTGTCTCCTCCTCTCTGCCACTCCTCTCTCGGTCTTCTCTCTCTCGCCTCTCAATTCAATTTAAATTAAAGGGGCTTTATTGGCATGGGAAACATATGTTTACATTGCCAAAGCAAGTGAAGTAGATGATAAACAAAAGTGAAATAATTTTTATTGTTTAACAGTGAACATTACACTCACAGAAGTTCCAAAAGAATAAAGACATTTCAAATGACATTGTCTATATATAGTGTTGTAACAATGTGCAAATAGTTGAAGTACWATAGGGAAAATAAATATGGGTTGTATTTACAATGGTGTTTGTTCTTCACTGGTTGCCCCTTTCTTTTGGCAACAGGTCACAAATCTTGCTGCTGTGATGGCACACTGTCATATTTCACTATGTAGGTATGGGAGTTTATCCCCCAATTTTTTTTATTTTTTTTTATTATTTGTGGATCTGTGTAATCTGAGGGAGTTGTGTCTCTATGGTCATACATTTGGCAGGAGGTTAGGAAGAGCAGCTCAGTTTCCACCTCATTTTGTGGGCAGTGTGCGCATAGCATGTCTTCTCTTGAGAGCCAGGTCTGCCTTCCTCAATAGCAAGGCAATGCTCACTGAGTCTGTACATAGTCAAAGCTTTGCTTAAATTTGGGTCAGTCACAGTGGTCAGGTATTCTGCCACTGTGTACTCTCTGTTTAGGGCCAAATATTATTCTAGTTTGCTCTGTTTTTTTGTTAATTATTTCCAATATGTCAAGTAAATATCTTTTTGTTTTCTCATGATTTGGTTCGTTCTAATTTGTGGGGGTCTGTTTGTGTTTGTGGACAGAGCCCTAGGACCAGCTTGCTTAGGGGACTCTTCTCCAGGTCCGTCTCTCTGTAGGTGATGGCTTTGRTATGGAAGGTTTGGGAATCGCTTCATTTTAGGTGGTTGTAAAATTGTACGTCTCTTTTCTGGATTTTGATAATTAGCGGGTATCYGCCTAGTTCTGCTGTGCATACATTATTTGGTGTTTTACGTTGTACACTGAGGAAATATTTGCAGAATTCTGCATGCAGAGTCTCAATTTGGTGTTTATCCCATTTTGTGAATTCTTGGTTGGTGAGCAGATCCAAGACCTCACAACCATAAAGGGCAATGGGTTCTGTAACTGATTCAAGTATTTTTAGCCAGATCCTAATTGGTATGTTGAATTTTGTTTTCCTTTTGATGGCATAGAAGGCCCTTCTTGCCTTGTCTCTCAGCTCGTTCACAGATTTGTGGAAGTTACCTGTGGCGCTGATGTTTAGGCCGAGGTATGTATAATTTGTGTGTTCTAGGGAAATGGTGTCTAGATGGAATTTGTATTTGTGGTTCTGGTGACTGGACATTTTTTGGAACACCATTATTTTGGTCTTACTGACAGAATCTGTGCAGAAGATCTAGGTGCTGCTCTAGACCCTCCTTGGTTGGTGACAGAAGCATCAGATCATCAGCAAACGGTAGACATTTGACTAAATATTCTAGTAGGGGTGAGGCTGGGTGCTGCAGTGCCCTCGCCAATTCATTGAGATGTGTGTGTATATATATATATATATATATATATATATATATATATATATATAATATTACTGCTCAAAAAAATAAAGTGAACACTACAATAACACATCCTAGATCTGAATGAATGAAATATTCTTATTAAATACTTTTTTCTTTACATAGTTGAATGTGCTGACAACAAAATCACACAAAAATTATCAATGGAAATCAAATTTATCAACCCATGGAGGTTTGGATTTGGAGTCACACTCAAAATTAAAGTGGAAAACTACACTATAGGCTGATCCAACTTTGATGTAATGTCCTTAAAACAAGTCAAAATGAGGCTCAGTAGTGTGTGTGGCCTCCACGTGCCTGTATGACCTCCCTACAACGCCTGGGCATGCTCCTGATGAGGTGGCGGATGGTCTCCTGAGGGATCTCCTCCCAGACCTGGACTAAAGCATCCGCCAACTCCTGGACAGTCTGTGGTGCAACATGGCGTTGGTGGATGGAGCGAGACATGATGTCCTCAATTTGATTCAGGTCTGGGGAACGGGCGGGCCGTCCATAGCATCAATGCCTTCCTCTTGCAGGAACTGCTGACACACTCCAGCCACATGAGGTCTAGCATTGTCTTGCATTAGGAGGAACCCAGGGCCAACTGCACCAGCATATGGTCTCACAAGGGGTCTGAGGATCTTATCTCGGTACCTAATGGCAGTCAGGCTACCTCTGGCGAGCACATGGAGGGCTGTGCGGCCCCCCCCAAAGAAATGCCACCCCACACCATGACTGACCCACCGCCAAACCCGATCATGCTGGAGGATGTTGCAGGCAGCAGAATGTTCTCCACGGCGTCTCCAGACTCTGTCACGTCTGTCACATGTGCTCAGTGTGAACCTGCTTTCATCTGTGAAGAGCACAGGGCGCCAGTGGCGAATTTGCCAATCTTGGTGTTTCTCTGGCAAATGCCAAATGTCCTGCACGGTGTTGGGCTGTAAGCACAACCCCCCACCTGTGGACGTCAGGCCCTCATACCACCCTCATGGAGTCTGTTTCTGACCGTTTGAGCAGACACATGCACATTTGTGGCCTGCTGGAGGTCATTTTGCAGGGCTCTGGCAGTGCTCCTCCTGCTCCTCCTTGCACAAAGGCGGAGGTAGCGGTCCTGCTGCTGGGTTGTTGCCCTCCTACGGCCTCCTTCACGTCTCCTGATGTACTGGCCTGTCTCCTGGTAGCGCCTCCATGCTCTGGACACATATGCTGACAGACACAGCAAACTTCTTGCCACAGCTCGCATTGATGTGCCATCCTGGATGAGCTGCACTACCTGAGCCACTTGTGTGGGTTGTAGACTCCGTCTCATGCTACCACTAGAGTGAAAGCACCGCCAGCATTCAAAAGTGACCAAAACATCAGCCAGGAAGCATAGGAACTGAGAAGTGGTCTGTGGTCACCACCTGCAGAACCAGTCCTTTATTGGGGGTGTCTTGCTAATTGCCTATAATTTTCACCTGTTGTCTATTACATTTGCACAACAGCATGTGAAATTTATTGTCAATCAGTGTTGCTTCCTAAGTGGACAGTTTGATTTCACAGAAAGTGTGATTGACTTGGAGTTACATTGTGTTGTTTAAGTGTTCCCTTTATTTTTTTGAGCAGTGTGTGTGTGTGTATGTGTGTATATATAGACACACACGTGCGCACACACAGTTGAAGTCGGAAGTTTACATACACTTAGGTTGGAGTCATTAACTTGTTTTTCAACCACTCCACAAATTTCTTGATAACAAACTATAGTTTTGGCAAGTCTGTTAGGACATCTACTTTGTGCATGACACAATTTTTCCAACAATTGTTTACAGACAGATTATTTCACTGTCACAATTCCAGTTGGTCAGAAGTTTACATACACTAAGTTGACTGTGCCTTTAAACAGCTCGGAAAATTCCAGAAAATTATGTCATGACTTTAGAAGCTTCTGATAGGCTAATTTACATAATTTGAGTCTATTGGAGATGTGGCTGTATTTCAAGGTCTACCTTCAAACTCAGTGCATCTTTGCTTGACATCAAAAGAAATCAACCAAGACCTCAGAAAAAAAAATTGTAGACCTCCACAAGTCAGGTTCATCCTTGGGCGCAATTTCAAAACGCCTGGAGGTACCACGTGTACTATTGTTTGTACAGATGAACAAGTGTAAACACCATGGGACCACGCAMCCGTTGTACGGCTCAGGAAGGAGACGTGTTGTCTCCTAGAGATTAATGTACTTTTGTGCGAAAAGTGCAAATTAATCCCAGAACAACAAAGGACCTTGTGAAGATGCTGGAGGAAATGGGTACAAAAGTATCTATATCCACAGTAAAACGAGTCCTATATCGATACAACCTGAAAGGCCGCTCAGCAAGGAAGAAGCCACAGCTCCAAAACTGCCATTAAAAAAAAAAACTGACTACAGTTTACAACTGCACATGGGGACAAAGATCGTACTTTTCTGAGAAATGTCCTCTGGTCTGATGAAACAAAAATAGAACTGTTTGGCCATACACTCAATTAGTATTATTTATGTAAACTTCTAACCCACTGGGAATGTGATGAACAACGGATAGAAAAGCTACTTCCTAATGCAGGCAATAAAAAGCTTTTACCATCCTCCAGCATCTCACAAGGTCTTGGTCGCGGTGCTCATAATGATCTCAAATAGCCACAAAATGGGAACCTCAACCAGGACACAACATCGCTACCCTCAAGCGTACACACGGCTCACAAGGTAAGTTCACTCACCACAACACTAAACGAGATCTAGGAAACAGAGAGGAACCAGCAGGCGGGACTACAGCCCCCGCAGAAATGCTGCATAAGGACCAAGTGACTATGTACATCGCAAGAGATCAACGTACCTTTGGCGAGGCAAAGACTCTCTCAAACTCTTAATCCCCCAAACAACACAGCCATTGGAAGATGAGCTCGAGTAGGAAATAGCTACAACATACCTATCTACTAGGCACCCACAGTAGACAAAAAGAGTCCGACTAGCCTCACCCCCCCGAATACAGCCGTGAATAGCATCGCGCAGCAAGGAATACACATGTGGCCGCAAAACCCATATAAAACAAAGCCCTACACGGGTCTTACACACCTGGCACCTGGGACACAAGAAAACGAAATCGTTCCGCCTCTGGAAACACAACTACTCATTCAGCAAAGATACAAAATAAAAGTTTGCCGCACATACACATCAATTAGATCCCAACTTAACTGTAAACACACTACACCAATACTGGGAATGCGAGGCGCAGAAAAACATAGATAGCTATCTCAGCAACATAACGAGACAATCAGCACTCACCTCAACAATAACAGGCGACTCCTCAAAATCACACGCGCGGCACACTCTTCTACCAGCAAAGAGTTAACCTCTTCAACGAAAGCACATCCGACGACCTTTACACCATGGATACAAGTCAAAGCGCACTAAACCCCCCTTGATTATTGGAGGACCCAAAAAAGCCGATGCCGATGTAAATAAATAAAATAAATAAAAAAATATAAACATTTTTTTTAAATATATTTTTAATTTTTATTTTAATTGTATTTATGTAATAATGACAATTACAACAATACTGAATGAACACTTATTTAACTTAATATAAACATCAATAAATCAATTTGGCCTTCAATAAATAATGAAACGTGTTCAATTTGGTTTAAATAATGCAAAAACAGTGTTGGAGAAGAAAGTAAAAGTGCAATCTGTGCCGTGAAAGAAAGCAACGTTTAAGTTCCTTGCTCAGAAACAATAGAACATATTAAAGCTGGTGGTTCCTTTTAACATGAGTCTTCAATATTCCCAGGTAAAGAAAGTTGTAGGAATTATAGCGATATTCTCTCATACCGATTTGTATTTCATAACCATTGACTATTGGATGTTCTTATAGGCCACTTTAGTATCCAGTGTAACAGTATAGCTCCGTCCCCTCCTCGGCCCTACACGGCTCGAACCAGGAACACGTCGACAACAGCCACCCTCGAAGCAGCGTTACCCATGCAGAGCAAGGGAATAACTACTCCAAGTCTCAACGAGCGAGTGACGTTTGAAACGCTATTAGCGCGCACCCCGCTAAACTAGCTGCCATTTCACATCGGTTACACCAGCCATCGGGAAGTGATAGGCTTTGAAGCCACAGGCGAAAGTTCTGCCACAACGCAGGGAAGTGCTGTTGGAATGAATGCTTACGAGCCGCGTGCCTACCACGCCACGCGCTCAGCACTGCTCTATCCAATCATAGACTTAATTATAACATAACAACCAAATACGGCCTTAGAGTCATAAAATCGGTCGAATCCGTGAACATCATCTCAACAAAACTATCAGAAATACGA
>NW_019944812.1:18478-30119 GCF_002910315.2 Salvelinus sp. IW2-2015 | reverse complement strand
ATGAGAGAAATAGAGGAGAATATTATTTCAGCAACTAATTATTCTGACATTTTCAACATTTCTTAAAATAAAGGTGGTGAATCCTAAATCAGGAATATTTACAGGATTAACTGTCAGGAATAGACGTCGACCGATTTTTGATTGATTTTCAAGGCCGATACCGATTATTGGAGGACCCAAAAAAGCCGATGCCGATTGTAAATAAATAAAATAAATAAAAAAATATAAACATTTTTTTTAAATATATTTTTAATTTTTATTTTAATTGTATTATTGTAATAATGACAATTACAACAATACTGAATGAACACTTATTTAACTTAAATAAACATCAATAAATCAATTTGGCCTTCAATAAATAATGAAACGTGTTCAATTTGGTTTAAATAATGCAAAACAAGTGTTGGAGAAGAAAGTAAAAGTGCAATCTGTGCCGTGTAAAGAAAGTAACGTTTAAGTTCCTTGCTCAGAAACTATGAGAACATATTAAAGCTGGTGGTTCCTTTTAACATGAGTCTTCAATATTACCCAGGTAAAGAAAGTTGTAGGAATTATAGACTATTCCTCTATACCGATTTGTATTTCATAACCATTGACTATTGGATGTTCTTATAGGCCACTTTAGTATTGCCAGTGTAACAGTATAGCTCCGTCCCTCTCCTCGGCCCTACCTGGCTCGAACCAGGAACACGTCGACAACAGCCACCCTCGAAGCAGCGTTACCCATGCAGAGCAAGGGAATAACTACTCCAAGTCTCAAGGCGAAGAACGAGTGACGTTTGAAACGCATTAGCGCGCACCCCGCTAATACTAGGCCATTTCACATCGGTATACAACCAGACCCAGCTGACCTAAAATATTAAAATACAAGAAATAATTTCTCTATATTCTCTCCATCACCAATTCCCAGCTGCGGAGTAATTTTCTAGAAGTACTAAATAATACTTAATGATAGTGGTATCGCGCCCAAACAAGTTTCATTATTTCCCTCCGGTTCATCAGCCCTAATTTACACTTCGAATCGGGACCAGGTTGGATTTAGCTCAGAAAATAATTGAAGTGTACGAGGAGAAGATCTATTGTCCTGTCCTCAAGTGCTTTTTGTTGGAGGAAACTGTATCATTTTAATGTTTCACTTTTATGCTTTGAATTTAATGGCCCCAAAAGTGGTATATAGCGGAAAAGCTAGTAGAGAGGAAGGGGTTGGAGCCTTTGCTAGGCCGCTCTTCCCCACAAATGCGCAGGGAAGGAAAAAGTGGCTGAGCCTGTTCGGTTCCTTCTTCAGGTTCTTGATTTTTGATAGATCCGATATATGATATTGGTAGACTTCGTTTACCGCTTACGAGCTGTTGCATGAGTACTTGTTAGATGACTTTTTTGCTGGCTGTACCCATTTCCAGGCTCCAGCCAATTCACTCCAACAATTCACTAACGGTCCTTGTGCTGCTGTCTGGGTCCCAATCGCTTCATCATTATGCACTGATTTCGCCAAAACGTACAAATTGAATCTCTATGAACAACACGGTCCTCCTTCCTGAGCGCGACACGGCTGATCTATCAATGATCCGATTTATCTAGATCCTAATTTATTAAGGCAGTTACACACCAATAATACGAGCGGTGTTCTTACACTTGTTATGCATCTAGCTTCTACAAACAATAGTAACACAGTTTATAGGGTTCGAATCCGGACAACTATCATCTCAAACAAAACGTTTATTTCAGTGACGGAATGTTCCGTATTTTTATCTAACGGGTGGCACCATTAAGGTCTAAATATTTCACCTTTCCAGGCGTTTTGGATTTGAAATTTTGCGGTGCTACATTCCGCAACAACGCCCTTACCCAAGGATGACCTGACTTGTGAGGTCTACAATTTTTTTTTTCTGAGGTCTTGGTTTTATTTCTTTGTTGATGTCAAGCAGAAAGATGCGAGCTTCAGAAGTTGTTGAATATGTGCGATTATAGAACTCTATCGAGTTCAAAATTCTGGCGCAAATTAAGCGGCCCAAACCTAGCTATGTCATCTATCACAACTGACTCTGGATCTCCATGACTAAATAGTGATACGACATTAAAGAGAAGAAGATACACAATTTCACCTGTTTAATATTGCCTGGCTAACCCTGGATTGTCTTTTATATGCTAAAAATATGCAGGTTTTTTAGAAATATAAAACTTTCTGTATTTGTATTGATGTTTATGGTTAGGTACCACATTGGAGCATAAGATACGCACCGCAGGTGTAAACTAAAATATAAGATATGGTTCAATTAATCCTATATGATACTGCCAGACGACACGCTAGAGTCTAACCATTTTGTTGACTCTTTCAAAGTAAATGATATCAAATGTCCTATCTCTTTCAAAGTGTTCTAAAGTTTATAAGGCGGTATAGGAGAGAGAGCGGTAGAAAAGGGTGAAAGGGAAAGAGTAGTTGAAGAGATAGTAAGTATGTTTTTAATAAATGTTTTAGTTTATCACAGAGTATAAGGTGATAATTTTATGATACCATTGCTTTAGTCATGCAGCTAGACAAACATATTTTTATAACTAGGATAAACTTAGCAAGAGAATGAAATTTCTCTACTGCATTCGCGTAACACAGGCAGTACAGTGGTCTTCCTTCGGCTTACTTAGTACTCGGAACTGTTCCGTATTTTATCTAACGGGTGGCATCCATAAGTCTAAATATTCCTGTTACATTGCACAACGTTCAATGTTATGTCATAATTACGTAAAATTCTGGCAAATTAGGCGGCCCAAACTGTTGCATATACACTGACTCTGCTTGCAATGAACGCAAGAGAAGTGACACAATTTCACCTGGTTAATATTGCCTGCTAACCTGGATTTCTTTTAGCTAAATATGCAGGTTTAYAAATATAAACTTCTGTGTATTGATGTTTATGGTTAGGTACACATTGGAGCTACGATACGCACCGCATCGATTATATGCAACGCAAGACACGCTAGATAAACTAGTAATTTCATCAACCATGTGTAGTTAACTAGTGATTTATGATTGTTTTTTATAAGATAAGTTTAATGCTAGCTAGCAACTTACCTTGGCTTCTACTGCATTCGCGTAACAGGCAGGCTCCTCGTGGAGTACAATGTAATCAGGTGGTTAGAGCGTTGGACTAGCTAACTGTCAGGTTGCAAGATTGAATCCCCCGAGCTGACAAGGTAAAAATCTGTCGTTCTGCCCCTGAACGAGGCAGTTAACCCACCGTTCCTAGGCCGTCATTGAAAATAAGAATGTGTTCTTAACTGACTTGCCTAGTTAAATAAAGATTAAATAAAGGTGTAAAAAATCGGCCAAATCGGTGTCCAAAAATACCGATTTCCGATTATGAAATCGGCCCTAATTAATCGGTCGACCTCTAGTCAGGAATTGTGAAAAACCGAGTTTAAATGTATTTGGCTAAGGTGTATGGTAACTTCCGACTTCTTCAACTCTATATATCTGAGAGACTCTGGGTTGAGGTCAGTGATAAAGTAGTCTAGGGATAAGCTATAGGTGTACCTACCGTAGGAGTCCCCTTGAAGCCTACCATTGACTATGTACATACCATACTCAGTGTGCAACAGAGCTGCAGGAGTTGTGACCTGTTTTTGTTGTCGTAGTTGTGCCTAGGGGAGCATATGGGGGAGGGAATTTTATCTTTATTTAATTAGGCAAGTCAGTTAAGGACAAATTCTTATTTACAATGATGGCCTACCCCAGCATAACTCGGACGACGCTGGACCAAATTGTGTGCCGTCCTATGGGACTCCCAATCACGGATTCGAACCAGGTACTGCAGTGACGACTCTTGCAGTGTCTTAAACCACTAMGCCACTCGGGATGCTGTCACCTCCAGGTYGGTGTTTGTCCCCCTGTGTGCTGAGGTGTCCGGTTCTGGCATTTAGGTCGCCACAGACTAGCATGTCCCTTTCCCTGGAAATGATAGATTTCCCCCTGCGGCATGTRGAAGCTGTCTTCATTAAAGTATGGGGATTCTAGTGGGGGAATTTGGTATGTCTCCCTCTCTCTGTGTATGTAATGGAAAAAACTGAAACCTTATTGCCTGTCCTGTTTAGATAAAGCTTTGTCTGCCCACTGCCACTTAACCTGCTACTGTGTGTCTGCTGTACAAGCCCCACAGCACAGAGATGATTGTTGCATCTCTGTCTGACCAACATGGAAATGAGGCCATTTAAGACTACTGAGATTCATCCCTCTACTCCAGAATCAACACACAGTCATTTCCTGTTTGCTTCATTCCATTAAATCTCCTCGGTGCTTAATAAGCTAGACACTAATTAGAGTATCTCTGGTCAGGAGCCCTATCGTTGTTGTCATGCCCCACAGTCTGACCCCCGTGCAATCTACCTATATGCTTATATGACAGTGATTTAAAAACAAATATATAATAATAATTTGTATATTGTCAACGCTCTACTGAAAGTGTGCAGTAGAGATTGTTTTCCTAAAGCCTGTAAATCATCTGTTCAGTCAGAGATGATCTCCTCTCCCTAGAGTCACATTTAACAGCCTGTCAGAGAGAAACGTGCTGATCCGGTTGGAAACCAGTGCAGACTCAGTTATGGTGGTGTGTGCAGGTTTCAGTGAGACGGTTGTTGACCGCTCCTGTTTAGACACGATAGACGACTCATCTCCAGAGTTCACCAACTTCGTCTCCATCCTGGAACAGATCCTCAGTCACAGACTGAAAGGTAGAGTAACACCACACGTATAAAAGCCCTTCCCATCTGGACCACTGCAGGGTTGTTGGTATAGGAGTCAATATGTCACCTATAAATGTAGCACTCATTCTCTCTCTCTTCTTTCTATCTCCCCTCCCTTCTCCCAGGTCGACTAGTGGTTTGGTTATGAGACTCATCGTAGTTTCTGGGACTATGTGAGCAAGCCTGCAGTAAAGTCTCTCACAGCTGCATCCACAGCATTGAGAGCATGGAGAATGTACGCTCCTCCAGAGCTAAGGTGTGTGTGTGTGTCTGCACGAGAGAGGTTGCTGGTTATGCTGGAAAGCCTTGAGCCATGTACCTTAATGATAACATCAATATTCCCACGGATCTTAAACACACAACTCTCTCAGCCTTTTCCGCTGGATGAAATTACACACAGAACAAAAGACAGCTTTGTTCAGAAGCTTTAAACAATAAATACTGTAGTGTTGTCCAAGAGAACGCCACAGCTCTGGCACAAGCACACGCACGTACGCACCCATGCATGCACACTTGCGTGCAGATGCACAAACTCAATCAGCTGACTGGGGCTAAGTAGGAAGGGCAGTATGTATTTGTATTATAATGATGTCTGTTTTAAAGAGCTACTATGCAGGCCTGATGTATAATGGAAACTTAAGAACTCTGTGTGTCCACAGGGTCGGGCGTGGATCAGGCTGGTGCTGATGGAGAAGAGGTTGTCTGAGTACATCTCCTCCGCCCTGAGGGACTTAAAAACCACCAGGTCTTTCTCTCTGGCACACACACACAATGGCAATACAAAACACCAGACTGAGTTGAGTGTTGGTTTTAGGTGTTCTGAGGATGGAACTTACTGTGTGTGTAATGTGTAGGAGATGGTATGAGGATGGGGCCATCATGCTAGGTGAGGAGGCGGGGCTGCTAGCAGATACACTCATCGGTCTCAACACCGTTGACTTCAGGTACTCGTATCATACTGTATATTATTTATAGTGTTGCTGAGTCAGAGCTCAGGTTATACAGTAAAGGTCTCAATTAAAGTGTATTTTCCTCTGGTGGTAGCTTCTGTCTGAAAGGGGAGGGGCTGAATGGAAGCTGCCCAGCGGTGATTGACTATACGCCCTATCTGAAGTCGATTCAGAGGTATGTGGGATTCAATCTTTTAGTCCTTTACCTGCTATTATGTACCCTTCCCCCTGTATGTGCCCTATAAATTGAACTCCTACCCCCTCTGTAGTACCCTCTGAAGTGTGCCCTTTACCCCTGTGTAGAGAAAACAGCATCAGCAGTGATGAGGAGGAGTTGAGGACCCTGGGGAGCAGCGGCAGCGAGAAGAACACCCCTGAAAAGATGGCCGCCAGCACTGCMGAGGCCATCTTAACTGAGCAGAGCAGCTGGGTCTGCAGGTGTAAAAGACTCGAGCAGAAATACCYCATGGCACTGGAACAGAAGGTAACGTCTCAGTGTGTGTGTATTGTACGTGTGTGTGCTGCAGAACACTGTATTGCACTATAGAATGTAGGTGTATTTGTGCCTGAGACTGTGAGGMGTCTGAGGAATAATTGGAAAGTTAGAAATCAAAKTGTCAGGCTAACTGTCAGTGCTCTCTTGAGGAAATGGAAACGCACACAGCTTGATATCATTCATTCCATCCTCACCAGAGTACAAATCTACAGAGTACAAAATAGTGCCTCCTTCACCAAAACAAAAATCTTCCCTTTATCTGTTTTGCTACTGCAAAAAATGTAATAATGCATGTGTGTGTGTTGTGTGTGTGCGCCTGCCAGTGTTATCTGGAAGAGATGGTTCGTCTGAGAGAGGCCCAGCTGTCTCAAGTGATTCCTCAGAACAAAGCTCTTCAGCAGAGACTAACAGACACACACCTCTCACACACACTGGAGAAGGAACAACTAACTACAATAACATCGTACTGGAGCTCCAGGACCACCTGTGAGTTTGTATCTCTGTGAGTGGGTGGACCATGACCAGCTGTGAGTTGCTGAAAATTTTAACCAACAGCGAGAGGGCCAGGGAAATGCAGGATAGTGCACACAGCTATGTCTTACTATACTATGTTGAGGACTCTTGGGGACCAACAAACCGTCTCTGGGATATGTGGGACGCTAATGTCTCCATCTTGCCAAAATCCAGTAAATTTGCAGAGCGCCAAATTCAAATAATTACTATAAAATCAACTTTCATGAAATCACACATGAAAGATACAAATTAAAGCTCACTTGTTGTGATCCAGCCAACATGTCAGAATTCAAATTAGGCTTTTCGGAGAAACAAACGATTGCGTATTATCTGAGGATGCAACAGAGTAACACAAAGAAGAGAAGCATATTCAACCCTGGCAGGCGCGAACACAAAACACAGAAATAAAAAATATAATTCATGCCTTCACCTTTGACGAGTTCTGTTGTTTGGCACTCGCAATATGTCCTATAAACATCCAAATGGTCCTTTTGTTCGATTAATTCCGTCGATAATAACACTGCTCAAAAAAATAAAGGGAACACTTAGAACAACACAATGTAACCTCCAAGTCAATCAGATTCTGTGAAATCAAAACTGCTCCACTTAGGAAGCAAACACTGATTGACAATAAATTTCCATGCTGTTGTGCAAA
Source organism: Salvelinus sp. IW2-2015 (assembly GCF_002910315.2). Taxonomy (NCBI): domain Eukaryota; kingdom Metazoa; phylum Chordata; class Actinopteri; order Salmoniformes; family Salmonidae; genus Salvelinus; species Salvelinus sp. IW2-2015. Next base: position 22,771 of record NW_019944812.1, on the reverse strand, counting down.
TGTAATAGACAACAAGGTGGAAATTATAGGCAATTAGCAAAGACACCCCCAATAAAGTGAGTGGTTCGCAGGTGTGACCACCAGACCACTTCTTCAGTTCCTATGGCTTCCTGGCTGATGTTTTGGTCACTTTTGAATGCTGGCGGTGGCTTTCCACTCTAGTGGGTAGCATGAGGACGGGAGGTCTACAACCCACACAGTGGCCTCAGGTTAGTGCGCTGCATCAGGCTGGCACATCAATGCGGGCTGGTGGCAAGAAGGTTTTGCTGTGTCTGTCAGTCGTAGTGGTCCCGAAGCCTGGAGCGCTACAGAGAAGGCCAGTACAGTCAGGAGACGTGGAGGAGGCCGGTAGGAGGGCAACAACACAGCAGCAGGGACCGCTACCTCCGCTTTGTGCAAGGAGGAAGACTGCAAGAGCCCGTGCAAAATGACTCCAGCAGGCAATAATGTGCATGTCGTCTGCTCACACGGTCAGAAACGACTCATGAGGGTGGTATGTAGGCCTGGACTGCCACAGGTGGGGGTTGTGCTTACAGCCCAAACACCGTGCAGGACAATGTTGGCATTTGCCAGAGAACACCGACAAGATTGGCAATTGGCGCACTGGGCCTGTGCTCTTCACAGAATGATAGCAGGTTCAACTGAGCACTTATGAGCACATGTGACGGACGTGACCAGAGTCTGGAGACGCCGTGAAGACGTTCGCTGCCTGCACATCCTCCAGCAATGACCGGTTTGGCGGTGGGTCAGTCATGGTGCTGGGGTGGCATTTCTTTGTGGGGCGCACAGCCCTCCATGGTGCTCGCCAGAGGTAGCCCTGACTGCCATTAGGTACCCGGAGCTGAGAATCTCGCAAGACCGTTGTGAGACCATATGGCTGACACATGCACAGATTTGTGGCCTGCTGGGAAGGTTTTTGCAAGGGCTCTGGCGTGTCCTCCTTGCACAAAGGCGGAGGTAGCGGTCCTGCTGCTGGGTGTTGCCCTCCTAACGGCCTCCTCACGTCTCCTGATGTACTGGCCTGTCCTCCTGGTAGCGCTCCATGCTCTGGACACTACGCTGACAGACACAGCAAACCTTCTTGCCACAGCTCGCATTGATGTGCCATCCTGGATGAGCTGCACTACATGAGCCACTTGTGTGGGTTGTAGACTCCGTCTTATGCTACCACTAGAGTGAAAGCACCGCCAGCATTCAAAAGTGACCAAAAAATCAGCCAGGAAGCATAGGAACTGAGAAGTGGTCTGTGGTCACCACCTGCAGAATCCACTCCTTTATTGGGGGTGTCTTGCTAATTGCCTAGAATTTCCACCTTTTGTCTATTCCATTTTGCACAACAGCATGTGAAATTTATTGTCAATCAGTGTTGCTTCTAAGTGGACAGTTTGATTTCACAGAAGTGTGATTGACTTGGAGTTACATTGTGTTGTGTAAGTGTTCCCTTTATTTTTTGAGCAGTGTATATACATTTACATTTTAGTCATTTAGCAGACGCTCTTATCCAGAGCGACTTACAGTAGCGTGCATACATTTTATTGCATTTTACATACTGAGACAAGGATTATCCTACCGGCCAAACCGTCCCTAACCCGGACGACTCTATCAATTGTGCGTCGCCCCACGGACCTCCCGGTTGCGGCCGGCTGCGACAGAGCCTGGGCGTGAACCCAGAGACTCTGGTGGCGCAGCTAGCACTGCGATGCAGTGCCCTAGACCACTGCGCCACCCGGGAAACACTGGTTCCAACTTGTGCAACGTGACTACAAAATTAATCAAAAGTTCCTGTAAACTTTGCCAAACATTTCAAACTACTTTTGTAATACAACTTTAGGTATTTTTTAACGTAAATAATCGATAAAATTGAAGACGGGATGATCTGTGTACAATACAGGATTAAAACAAACTGTAGCTAGCTTTCTGGTCACGCGCCTCTAACAACAGTACACTTCAAGTGACCCTCGTTCAAGATGGCCGTATTCATTCAACAAAGGAAAAAACCTCAACCAATTTCTAAAGACTGTTGACATCCAGTGGAAGCGGTAGGAACTGCAAGAAGGTCAATTAGAAATCTGGATTCCAATGAAAACCCATTGAAAGAGAGTGACCTAAAAAAAACGAAATTCGGAATGGTTTTTATCTGGGTTTCGCCTGCTAAATAAGTTATGTTATACACAGACATGATTCAAACAGTTTTAGAAACTTCAGAGTGTTTTCTATCCAAATCTACTAATAATATGCATATCTTATCTTCTGGGGATGAGTAGCTGGCAGTTGAATTTGGGTATGGCTTTTTCATCCAAACGTGAAAATGCTGCCCTATCCTAGAGAAGTTAACTCCTAAACCTAACCCTAATTCTAACCTTAACCTAAACCTAACCCTAAGACTAAATAGTTATTTTCACAAGTGAGGACCCGCAAAATGTCCCACTTCTCTGAGGACTTATACTTACGGTATAGGAAGTGTGTGTTTTTAAGCTTGTTATTTGAAGTTCAGTTAGTTTTCTGATCCACTTGTTCTTTTCATTTAGTTTATTTTATGAAAAAAAAAAAATTTTTGTTTTAGTGTTAGGGACACTATGGGCCAGTAATACATAAGGTGATGGGTCAGGTCATAGGTTAACCTCTACGTGATCGGTGTTCCCCCCCCCCCCCCCCCCCAACGGGACGGTTGAGCCAATGTGATTAGCTGAGGTTGTAAGTAACAAATAAATTCCCAGGACATAGACATATCTGATATGGGCAGAAAGCTTAAATTCTTAATGTAACTGCACTGTCCAATTTACACTAGCTAGTACAGTGAAATAATACCATGTTATTGTTTGAGGAGAGTGCCCATTTAATGAAAATGTATTAATAAACAATTAGGCACATTTGGGCAGTCTTGAACAGATATGCAATGGTTCATTTGGAACAGTCTAAAACTTTGCACATACACTGCTGCAACCTAGTGGAAAAATCTAAATTGCGCCTGGGCTGGAATAATACATTATGGCCTTTCTCTTGCATTTCAGAGATGGTAAAAAAAAAACGCATGTTTTTTTTTCTTTGTATTATCTTTACCAAGATGTGTGTTATTCTCCTACATTAATTTCACATTTCCACAAACTGCAAATGGTTTCAAGAATATGCATATCCTTGCTTCAGGTCCTGAGCTACAGGCATGTGTCATTTTAGGTGAAAATTGGAAAAAGGGTCAGATCCTTGAGGTTTTTAAGTTAGGTTTAAAGGTAGACTCAGCAAGATGACGTAGATGCACCGGTACACAGTGTGCGTCAATTTCCACAACTATGAGCGTGAGGCTTAACTTCTCCTCTGTTTTGGTCCGTAGCTACCATGTTGCATCGGCAAATCTAATGGCCGTGTTAGAGCGGATCACTTTTGTCAAGCCTTTCAAAGTGTGTTGCATTGTGGGAGAAAATATGTTCTGACTTGCGCCTAATGTCAACTGCATGAACATTATAAAATTGTGATCAAAGGTCATCGCACTGCAAGTTTCTGCTCTTCAACTTAATTCTGCAGCCATCGCCTGTATTGTGGGAAGCTCTATTGCCAACCAATCATTAGGGTGTTTTTGTTTGACCCACGTGAACGTGACCAAAGACATGACTGAAACGGGAACCAATTTGCTGCGATTTATGTATACAGTGGATACATATAAATAAATGTGCTATTTGAGCCTCTCTCTCACTAATTGATTGTACAATGTACACTACTATACTATGATTTCAGTTTGAGTGTGTGATATGGGGAATAGATGTTTATTTAGACATTATAAAGAAAACATTTTATAAACGATGGAACATGCCATGTTGATCTGAGCTTGCTGTTGGAAAACCACATTACTTTTGGCTGTCGCAGATGCATCTCCCCTGACTTCACTCCTCGACCTTTGGTCTACAGTCGGTTGCTTTCGGCCTTACCACTCAAACGCCCCCAATATCTGCGGTGCTGCTCATGGCAACGTCATCTTGCTGAATCTACCTTTAAATATCAATGTGGCCTGCCAGATTCAGAAGCTTCAAAACCCCATTTTATTTGAGTTAATTTTGGAGTCAAAGATAATAGTTTGAAAACTAAAGCTATACTCAAACAGATTTGTTCATTTTATTTCAGTTTACAGTTTTTTTTCATAATTGGTTTACTGTAATAACCTTGGTGTGATGACTTGGCCTGGGTGAATCATCAGAGGAAGATGGTTTGGTGGAGGTTAGTTTATCACAGGAGTTTCTAAATTAATGGTGTGATCAATTTGATCTCTTCCTTTCCACCCTCTGATCAATTTAATTTTTAATT
>NW_019944812.1:7875-18453 GCF_002910315.2 Salvelinus sp. IW2-2015 | reverse complement strand
AGAGAGATTGTGGCAAGAAGGTTTTGCTGTGTCTGTCAGCGTAGTGTCCCAGAAGCCTGGAGCGCTACAGAGACAGGCCAGTACAAGTCAGGAGACGTGGAGGAGGCCGGTAAGGAGGGCAACAACCAGCGCAGGACCGCTACCTCCGCTTTGTGCAAGGCGGAGACTGCCAGAGCCCCGTGCAAAATGACGTCCAGCAGGCAAAATGTGCATGTCGTGTCTGCTCACACGGTAGAAACGACTCCATGAGGGTGGTATGTAGGGCCTGACTCACAGGTGGGGGTTGTGCTTACAGCCCAAACACCGTGCAGGACATGTTGGCATTTGCCAGAGACACCTGAAGATTGGCAATTCGCGCACTGCGGCCTGTGCTCTTCACAGATGATAGCAGGTTCACACTGAGCACTATCGAGCACATGTGACAGGACGTGACCAGAGTCTGGAGACGCCTGTGAAGACGTTGACTGCCTGCAACTCCTCCAGCATGACCGGTTTGGCGGGTGGGTCAGTCATGGTGCTGGGGTGGCAGTTTCTTTGTGGGGCGCACAGCCCTCCATGTGCTCGCCAGAGGTAGGCCTGACTGCATTAGGTACCGGAGCTGAGATCCCAGACCCTTGTGAGACCATATGGCTGACACATGCACATTTGTGGCCTGCTGGAGGTCTTTTTGCAGGGCTCTGGCAGTGTCCTCCTTGCACAAAGGCGGAGGTAGCGGTCCTGCTGCTGGGTTGTTGCCCTCCTACGGCCTCCTCCACGTTCCTGATGTACTGGCCTGTCTCCTGGTAGCGCCTCCATGCTCTGGACACTCCGCTGACAGACACAGCAAACCTTCTTGCACAGCTCGCATTGATGTGCCATCCTGGATGAGCTGCACTACTGAGCCACTTGTGTGGGTTGTAGACTCCGTCTATGCTACCACTAGAGTGAAAGCACCGCACGCATTCAAAAGTGACCAAAACATCAGCCAGGAAGCATAGGAACTGAGAAGTGGTCTGTGGTCACCACCTGCAGAATCACTCCTTTATTGGGGGTGTCTTGCTAATTGCCTAGAATTTCCACCTTTTGTCTATTCCATTTTGCACAACAGCATGTGAAATTTATTGTCAATCAGTGTTGCTTCCTAAGTGGACAGTTTGATTTCACAGAGTGTGATTGACTTGGAGTTACATTGTGTTGTGTAAGTGTTCCCTTTATTTTTTTGAGCAGTGTATATACATTTACATTTTAGTCATTTAGCAGACGCTCTTATCCAGAGCGACTTACAGTAGCGTGCATACATTTTATTGCATTTTACATACTGAGACAAGGATATCCCTACCGGCCAAACCGTCCCTAACCCGGACGACCTATCCAATTGTGCGTCGCCCCACGGACCTCCCGGTTGCGGCCGGCTGCGACAGAGCCTGGGCGTGAACCCAGAGACTCTGGTGGCGCAGCTAGCGACTGCGATGCAGTGCCCTAGACCACTGCGCCACCCGGGAAACACTGGTTCCAACTTGTGCAACGTGACTACAAAATTAATCAAAAGTTCCTGTAAACTTTGCCAAAACATTTCAAACTACTTTTGTAAATACACTTTAGGTATTTTTTAACGTAATAATCGATAAAATTGAAGACGGGATGATCTGTGTACAATACAGGATTAACAAACTGTAGCTAGCTTTCTGGTCACGGCCTCTAACAAACAGTACACTTCAAGTGACCCTCGTTCAAGATGGCCGTACTTCATTACACAAAGGAAAAAACCTCAACCAATTTCTAAAGACTGTTGACATCCAGTGGAAGCGGTAGGAACTGCAAGAAGGTCAATTAGAAATCTGGATTCCCAATGAAAACCCATTGAAAAGAGTGACCTGAAAAAAAGAGAATTCGGAATGGTTTTTATCTGGGTTTCGCCTGCTAATAAGTTATGTTATACACAGACATGATTCAAACAGTTTTAGAAACTTCAGAGTTTTTCTATCCAAATCTACTAATAATATGCATATCTTATCTTCTGGGGATGAGTAGCTGGCAGTTGAATTTGGGTATGCTTTTCATCCAAACGTGAAAATGCTGCCCCTATCCTAGAGAGTTAACTCCTAAACCTAACCTCAATTCTAACTTAACCTAAACCTAACCCCTAAGACTAAAATAGTTATTTTCACAAGTGAGGACCCGCAAAATGTCCCACTTCTCTGAGGACTTATACTTACAGGTATAGGAAAGTGTGTGTTTTAAGCTTGTTTATTTGAAGTTCAGTTAGTTTTCTGATCCACTTGTTCTTTTCATTTAGTTTATTTTATGAAAAAAAAAAAATTTTTTGTAGTGTTAGGGACACTATGGCCAGTATACATAAGGTGATGGGTCGGTCATAGGTTAACCTCTACGTGATCGGTGTCCCCCCCCCCCCCCCCCCCCCCCCAACGGGACGGTTGAGCCAATGTGATTAGCATGAGGTTGTAAGTAACAAATAAATTCCCAGGACATAGACATATCTGATATGGGCAGAAAGCTTAAATTCTTAATGTAACTGCACTGTCCAATTTACACTAGCTAGTAAAGTGAAATAATACCATGTTATTGTTTGAGGAGAGTGCCCATTAATGAAAATGTATTAATAAACAATTAGGCACATTTGGGCAGTCTTGAACAGATATGCAATGGTTCATTTGGAACAGTCTAAAACTTTGCACATACACTGCTGCAACTAGTGGCAAAATCTAATATTGCGCCTGGGCTGGAATATAACATTATGGCCTTTCTCTTGCATTTCAGAGATGGTAAAAAAAAAACGCATGTTTTTTTTCTTTGTAAATTACAACCTTTTTTTTTTAAAAACAGAAAAAAAAAAAAAAAAAAAAAAGAACATGTGTGTTTATCTTCTCCTACATTAATTTCACATTTCCACAAACTGCAAATGGTTTCAAGAATATGCATATCCTTGCTTCAGGTCCTGAGCTACAGGCATGTGTCATTTTAGGTGAAAATTGGAAAAAAGGGTCAGATCCTTGAGGTTTTTAAGTTAGGTTTAAAGGTAGACTCAGCAAGATGACGTAGATGCACCGRGTACACAGTAGTGCGTCAATTTCCACAACTATGAGCGTGAGGCTTAACTTCTCCTCTGTTTTGGTCCCGTAGCTACCATGTTGCATCGKGCAAATCTCAATGGCCGTGTTAGAGCGGATCACTTTTGTCAAGCCTTTCAAAGTGTGTTGCATTGTGGGAGAAAAAATMGTCTGACTTGCGCCTACATGTCAACTGCATGAACATTATAAAAATGTGATCAAAGGTCATCGACTGCAAGTTTCTGCTCTTCAACTTAATTCTGCAGCCATCGCCTGTATTGTGGGAAGCTCTATTGCCAACCAATCATTAGGGTGTTTTTGTTTGACCCACGTGAACGTGACCAAAGACATGACTGAAACGGGAACCAATTTGCTGCGATTTATGTATACAGTGGATACATATAAATAAATGTGCTATTTGAGCCTCTCTCTCACTAATTGATTGTACAATGTACACTACTATACTATGATTTCAGTTTGAGTGTGTGATATGGGGAATAGATGTTTATTTAGACATTATAAAGAAAACATTTTATAAACGATGGCAACACTGCCATGTTGATCTGAGCCTTGCTGTTGGAAAACCACATTACTTTTGGCTGTCGCAGATGCATCTCCCCTGACTTCACTCCTCGACCTTTGGTCTACAGTCGGTTGCMTTCGGCCTTACCACTCAAACGCCCCCAATATCTGCGGTGCTGCTCATGGCAACGTCATCTTGCTGAATCTACCTTTAAATATCAATGTGGCCTGCCAGATTCAGAAGCTTCAAAACCCCATTTTATTTGAGTTAATTTTGGAGTCAAAGATAATAGTTTGAAAAACTAAAGCTATACTCAAACAGATTTGTTCATTTTATTTCAGTTTACAGTTTTTTTTCATAATTGGTTTACTGTAATAACCTTGGTGTGATGACTTGGCCTGGGTGAATCATCAGAGGAGATGGTTTGGTGGAGGTTAGTTTATCACAGAGTTTCTAAATTAATGGTGTGATCAATTTGATCTCTTCCTTTGATCAATATAATATTTTAATTTGGGTTGTGAGGATTTCCTTATCTTTCCAAATGCTGGGGTTGAAACTGCAGTCATCTCTCAAACCAATAATCAGTCAGGGGTATGGATTTACAGACACAACATGGAGAAGTTGAGGAGAGAAGCGATTAGAGGGACTGGGGTACGTAGCATATTTTGGGACAGAATGTTCCAGGAACACAATATGAGTAGCTAGTGTCTTGACAGTAGAGGTTTATGTCTTTGTGTGTGTGCGTGTATATTTCATCCTGCTCAAGGARAGTGCTGAAGAACCATGACTTGAGGTCTAGACAAGAACTGACCGCACATCTGACCAATCAGTGGCCTTCACCCGGGGCCTTGGATACCATGCTGTACAGGAATAGGGTGGGGCAGTGGGAGGAGTATGTAAACAGGGATAAATTCCTATTCCARAACTTCCTCACTTCCTTACACGCAATAGTGTGATTTTATACGGTCCACCCAAATGTGGTGACACAGTATATTTATATATACTGTACCTGTGAGAAGTGCTGTGAAAAAAATATGAATTTTAACATTCCAAATGGTTAGTCCAATGTAGCCATCACATTTTTTAGATGCATCCAGAGAGTCCGCTCTAATGTCTGTGTTCTACAGGAAGAATTTCCAGAGTCTAGAGCAGCTGTCCCAGACCTCTCTGGAGCCCTCACACACACTCAACCTGGACACTAGACCAGCCAGCTCACACTGGCACCACCATGGTGTGTGTGTGTGCATTTCTGTGCTATCCCCCACTACCAATAAATAATAGTTATTTTGTGCATGTGTTAACCCCCTCTTCTGCTCCCCAGGGAAGGAGGACACCTCCTCTCTGATAGGTCTGTGTGGGTCTCTGCAGTCAGTAGCCAGCAATAAGTCACTGGCCAGCCTGAAGTCCAGTGAGTGTCTAGCCAGCCCCACCACAGATGACCAGTCCTGACCTCACCCTGTCCTAGAACAAGAGACCCAGCACATGGTTTGGAGAAAGAGAGCCAGATTTGGATCCTGGAATTGGAACTCAGCCTTTTTAAATAACATTCCACCCCATCCCGTCCTAAACCCAGAGGTCTAACTTCGTCCCCAGGCTCAATTCATAGATTACCAGAGATGCAACACAGGTCGTAGAATCAGACAACTGTGCATAGAGATTTATTTATTGGAATTTCTATGACTAAATCACATGGAATCTGGATCCAGGAACTCTTGAGTTTTTAAAAAGAAATATTGAAGGAACTCATAGCTCAAAACATGGGAGCCGCAGTCAATCATTTGGAATTTACAACCCGAACTGACCCTGGAACCAGCGCTTCAGTAGTCAGTCCTTCAATGTAAGCGCAGAGCCGTTGGAAAAACCAGGACTATATTGACCAGGACCGACCCCATGTTTATTTATTAGTTTGTTGTATATCTGCACTGATGMGAAAACTGCATAGTTGAAAGCCAGTTCCGGGTAGGCATACTGTTGTCACCTATCTTATGTGTTCAGATCACTGCAGACCAAGGAGAACGCCACTTGACACTATCGACCAGACCTTTTGTGTCACTTAAAGGACTCCTCATGATGTAAACATGCTCAGCATCCCAGAGATTGACAAAACTTGAGGAATGGCTTTCTTTAGGATTTATTTAGGGATGGGTAAGGAGTGTTGAAGTTTAGGGTTTGTTGTTTCTCAACCGTGTTAAAGCCTGTAGACTAGTGGTTCTGTTCATGCCTCATCAACTTGCAGGTGTTGTCCTGTTACCCTGGCAACTTAAGTGAGCTCTACTATAGATGGCCATGGTGGGTCCGACTCAGCGGCCAAAGAAATACAACTCAAAGAACGGATATATTTAGGTATTGTATTCCTGCCAGAGGACTGGACTATCCTCATTATTTATAATGTTGGAAGGGCCTTGAAATATCTAGAGGAGAACCGTGTTGCTTTTCTGTTTTCTGTTTCTACGGTCAATCCTCTGTGGTACTTGACTTGCAGCCATAATCATATTATTGATGGCATTGGACGTATTCTTATAAACGATCAAAATAAAGTCGGACACTCCAAATATAAACTCCCAGTAATTTATTGGGTATTTACCAGCGTTCGGCATCACTGTGCCTTCAGGCACAGACACATTGGTAAATACCCAATAAATTACTGGAAGTTTAATATGGAGTGTCCGACTTTATTTGATCGTTTATTTGCCATTAGTCAGCACCTCCACACAAACACATTGTTTTGGTGTGCGCCCAGCGAATGTTTTTTTAATTGAATGCATCTCATTCACAATCCGTTTTGGATTTAACCACACAGTATTATGTTAATCTTTATGCGTCATAAAGGGTTTGTATTCTCAGGAAATGTTTCCTGTCCAACAGGGTTAGGTTGAACCGTTTTGGTTAGGTTAAACATAATAGCTGTATTGGGGTTGCATTTTCGTCTCTGACTGCTTGAGATTTATTTTGACCAGAGGCATGTGGGGAAAGTGTTCAGGGGTGTGTCTGTCTCACACACACACACACACACTTAATAGTATTGTGATATTGCACATTGATTTATTACTTTGATTTATTTATTTTTCTCTGCTATTTTGAATAAACTACTGTACTAAACAATATATTTAGTCTTGTGTTTTGTTTGAATTCTGTACCAATGTGTATGTTCATTCCCCATGTATACACATAGATCTCCATGGTTTTCCCCTACCACGACCCTAGTGTTAGAGCGGGATGTAACGTTTAACCCAGCAGGCCCCGGTCCAAAATAAAGTCCCTGACAGTAACATTAAACTGGTGTTTAATGACCTGTTCTGTCACCACAGTAAATTACAACTTACTCCAGCAGCTACTGAGGAGTAGGCGGACGCTCCAGCAACACATATTTAAATCACTAAACAAGACTGATACAAACAGCTGAGAAAACTAGAGACGAATATTTTATTTTTAGAAAATGGCTTAGATCCCCCCCACTCTCTCTCCTTAAGGAGCTGTCATGTCTTGAGTGCTGTCTCACAGATCAGTTTACATGGCAATGCACACATTTTACTGGCTTCACACACAGATCTCCCAGATATTCTATGTGTATCTGCTCTAAGACAGAAGACACAACACAGGACTCAAACTAACTGCAAAACTATTCATCAACACTGTGGTAAGAAAGCTGCTGACTAAACCAGGGTGAGTTTTGAAATTGAAAGTAACCTCCTCACTCCAAATGCCATTAGGGAGTGAGAAAATGGCCTCCCAGGCGTCTGTCGTAGAGAAGGATCTCTCCTGTCCTGTGTGCTCTGAAACCCTCAAGGAACCTGTTCTCCTGTCCTGTGGCCATAGCTGCTGTATAGCCTGTCTGGAGTCATACTGGAAACAGATGGAATCATGGGAATGTCCAGTGTGCAGCATAAAATGCTATAAGGATTCGATGGATCTTGCTCTGAAGAACCTGTGTATGCCGGGTGAGAAAGTTTCAGTTAAAAAACATGTCTGCAGTCTGCACAGCAAGCTACTCACACTGTTCTGTCTGGAGCATGAAGAGCCTATCTGTTCGGTGTGTGAGGGTTCAAGTAAACATAAAACACATGAGTGTATCCCAGTAGATGAGGCTGCTCTGGATCGCAAGGTACGATACAAAATATCAACTAACATATACAGTACATTCACTATAACAGGATCATTCTCTCCTAGCAAATGTCTAGTGCAGAAGAGTTCCTTATCATATTCAGCTACCCTGTCGTTCTTGTACAGCCTTGATGTTCTCTTTGAAAAGCAACATTTTTCGAAGGCCTTGTTCTGTTTAGATTGATTAGAATGTGACGTTCTCATAAATCCATCCAATTTTGCATGCAATCATTAAAAGATCACACAAGTAAATCAACAAAATGAATTGTAGGAAGAGCTCTTAGAGACAGGCCTGAAGCCCTTAGAGGAGCAGCTGGAGGGATTTAAAGAAGTTAAACAAAGCTTTGAAGAAACAGCAGAGCTTATTAAGGTAAGACTGCTTTGTAATGTTACAATGCAATATGCATATGGAAGTGTATCAGAATGATTTTTTTAGCATTTGGCTTGAGCCAAAAGGGGTCCCCTAAATGGACATAAATATTACCCAGAAATTATGTAATTGGACAAAAAAAGGGGTACACCTTCCCACGACTGAGCAAAAGCCTTAAACTAAGGATTGTGTGGTTTCATGAGTCTAGAAGTTGATTGTTATATCATGTGTATATGAACCATAGAGGCAACACTCAAGCCAACATTTTAAGTAAACGATAAGCAACGAACGTTCCATACAGCCTCTTTAACAGTATGTTTTGAAAAACCTTTCAGATTGATATGAAATATAGTGTAATGCCTGATGATGATACACTGTCTCCAGAGCCAGGCCCAGAAGACAGAAAATCAGATTCAGGAGGACTTTGAGAAACTTCACCAGTTTCTACGATATGAAGAGGCAGCCAGGATGGCTGTCCTGAGGATGAAATCGATGGCAAAACGTTTTGCTCTCTGATGTTGTTGTCTCTACACAGCCACCCTTCCCCTTCTCATAGTTATACCAGCTACATGGCTGAGGAGGAAACAGACACAACATGGAACTCCTGCTTATCAAACACTAAGAACAGAGAGAATGACAGGAGAGGAGCAGAGGAGGAGACGAGAGGAGAGAGGAGAAGAGAGGATAGAGAGAAGAGAAGAGGGAGCTAGAGAGAAGGAGAGAGAGGAGCTAGAAGAAGAGAGAGCACAGAGAAATAGAGAGTGTTAGTATACCGAATACTTATTATATTACATGTGTTTTTCTACCTGAGAAGAGATATAGTGATAGACATTGTGTTTGTTTCTAACTGAGAAATATAGGATAGACACTTGTGTTGTTTCTAACAGGAGAGATATAGTGATAGACATTGTTGTTGTTTCTACCTGAGAGATATCATGTGATAGAGATTGTCTTGTCTAACTGAGAAGTATAGTGATAAATTGTTGTTTCTAACTGAAGAGATATAGTGATAGACATTTGTTGTTTCTAACAGAGGATTATAGTGAGTACATTGTGTTATTCTACCGAGAAATATAGTGATAGACATTTGTGTTGTTCTAACCTGAGAGAAGTATAGTATAAGACATTGTGTTTTTCTACCTGAGAGAATAAAGTATAACATTATGTGTTTCTAACAGAGATATATAGTGATAGCATTGTGTGTTTCTAACTGAGAGAGATATAGTGATAGACATTGTCACTATGAGTGACTCTGTCACCTCCCTGGATGAGCTGCACTACCTGAGCCACTTGTGTGGGTTGTAGACTCCGTCATGCTACCACTAAGAGTAAAGCACCGCCAGCATTCAAAAGTGACCAAAACATCAGCCAGGAACATAGGAACTGAGATGTGGTCTGTGTCACCACCTGCAGAATCACTCCTTTAATTGGGGTGTTTGCTAATTGCCTATAATTTCCACCTGTTGTCTATTTCCATCTTGCACAACAGCATGTGAAATGTATTGTCAATCAGTGTTGCTTTCAAATTGGACAGTTTGATTTCACAGAAGTGATGATTGACTTGAGTTACATTGTGTTGTTTAAGTGTTCCCTTATTTTTTTGAGCCATTTATATATTGTATATTTTATTTTATTTAAGTACTTAAGTAAGAAGAAGAATATGGCAACTACTGGTCTAATAATAATAACAATGAAATAATTATAATGATAATAAAATATAATTACATTACAGCATAGAAAGTTGTTGACAACTACGAATAGGCTTTATAACTAATAAACTATGCCTTCACAACACTAAATACAACTATAGTACCTTTAATATAGACTATACATACTACAATATCCTCAACATGTATGTTTCTATTAGTTAAAACACAACAGTTTGTCTATAACAGTTTGAAAAAGGTTTCGTAAATCAACTGTTGATTACAATGTCCTTGGTTCTGCAGGTAAATCATTCCAGTCACTCAGGCCCTTTGTACCATATCTGAAAGATCTTACTCCAACCCCTTCTGGAATACTGCCGTTGTCCAAATTAGTGCGAGTTTTGTGAAGTTATGTTTCCTATAATATTGACAGAACTTTAAGTTATACATTTAAAAAGGAACTCAGTACCAATCACAGTGGTCTTCTTGTTTGGGATGACAGCTAGTTGAGTGATTCAGACATTGTTCAATGATGTCTTACAATGGCATCCAAGAATGATCCGCAAAATAGTTAAAATGACATCTAATTCGCAAAGTAAGGTCTTGGTTGTGTTTGATTGATGATATCACCATAGTCTAGGATGAGGAAGCATCAGTTTGTAAAACTTACAAGGTCTTCACTGATAGACAAACAATGTTATCCACTCTATCACTATTTATCGCTCTCAATATACATCACCACAGTATGAACTGTAAGGTCAGAGTCAGCTCACTCTGCGTGAGGCGCCTGCTAGTAGAAGCGCCTCCTCAGCGTTGATCCCATCCTGACCTCAGTGCAGCACGCAGTGCTGCGTAACACGTGAAGTAGATCACGTCGCCGGACCGCCCAGA
>NW_019944812.1:0-6214 GCF_002910315.2 Salvelinus sp. IW2-2015 | reverse complement strand
GAGGAAGAGGAGGAGAAGAGTCGGAGGATGAAGAAGATGATTGACGATATGAACAGAGAGATAGCAGCCATTAGACACAACGAGAGCCATAAAGAAGGACCTGGTATCTGATGACATCTCATTCCTGCAGGTAAGGACCAATATCTCTGTGGTGTCTAGAGGTTATTTGGGATTAGATTTATTGATTATTAACTGATGATTGATTTCAGTGATTACATGTATTATTGATTCATTTGCACTTTTGTTCACCTGCAGAACTACAAGGACACGTTAAAAAAGGTAAGGCTCGTCCTATTTGTCCGCCACACCTCAGGGAAGGGGTGAAGAATCGGACTCTAAGTGATTGGCCTCTTCTCTCTCTCTGTTCCCTGTGGTCTGAACCCAACCCCACCGTATCACTAACTCTTGGATATTCTTCTAGAGCCCAGTGCACAAGCCCAGATCCAGAGCTTGTTTTCTGGAGCGCTTGATCAATGTGGCAAGCACCTGGGCACCTGCAGGTCAGTTCTGGAGAAGATGCTGAAGTCTGTTCAATACAGTGAGTCTGATTTTATTTCTTACCAATGTCATTATCTTCACAAACCATTTTTAAATTGCATTCAGACAATTTTCAGATAAAAAAAACATCACTGATCATCTGGCAATAATGTCCCAGTAAATTAAAACAAACAGTGGATCTCTGGTTTTAAACATGTCTCTTTTTTTCTCTGTTCAGCGCCTGTGATTCTGGACCCCAACACTGCCCATCCATGTCTCACCTGTCTGACGATTTGACCAGTATGACATTCAGTGATGGATCCGTCTGCTTCCTGACAACCCAGAGAGGTTTGATACACTATCGAATGGTCCTGGGCTCTGAGGGCTTTGACTCCTGGAACACACAGTTGGGACACCAGACGTCGGGGACAATACAGTATGGTTTGTAGGTGATAGTCTATAAGTCTGTCCAGAGGAAGGGAGTGGTACAGACTGGACTCTGGCGTGTAGGCTATTATAATGAAAAACTGGGCACGTTGTCAAAAAGGGCCACAGACTGGTCCTGACACTGGAACATTAAACCCCATCGGATCAGAGTGCAGCTGGACTGGGACAGAGATACCACTGT
Organism: Salvelinus sp. IW2-2015; assembly: GCF_002910315.2. NCBI lineage: Eukaryota > Metazoa > Chordata > Actinopteri > Salmoniformes > Salmonidae > Salvelinus > Salvelinus sp. IW2-2015. The sequence continues at coordinate 5,109 of NW_019944812.1, read as the reverse complement.
CCTTTTACGACCTTGATAATAACACACACATACACACATTCACACACACTTTTACAGAGAGATTGTTTCCATACATCAATATTGGCAGCAATCTCTACGCTGCTAGGATCTTACCAGGGAAAGCCTCTGTAACAGTGGAACAGCACATTATACCTCCCCATGTTAGCCCTTCTTCCTTTACTTGATTCAGTTGTGTGTGTACGCTGACGCAGCGGAAGGCACCACTACCTCCGTGATTTAGATTTGTTCGACAGGATTCAATTATGAATTGTATTATCATATGAATTATTATATGTTAACAACAGAAACACTGGATTGAACCAAATCACAAATCTTTGCTGATCTAATAAAAACAATTGATTCAACAATTCAAATGTCAAATATGTGACTTTTATTCTCTATGTATTCTGTACAAAGTTGGGAAAACGGTCACTGCAGTGATCATTGAATTATTAAAACAATAAAAAATTATATATCATGTGCTACATGTTTTGAGAACATGTACAGGTTTTCACAGTCCATGTCTGGCTGACTGGGGATTGAATATGGATTCTGGAAGAGGTGCAAGTTAAGAGTTGAATTTCAGGTTTAAACTGGCAGTCTGCGCACTGAACAGAACATGTATCCTGAAGGACCTTGGGCCTTCTCTTCCAATAGGTCATGAATTGAGAGAAAAAGCAGCAGGAATGAGAGGGGGTTCTGTGGGACAGAGACTACTAACCAGAAGTTATCCCGCCTCATCCACAGCTTTGACACTCGTCTCTACTGTCCCTGACTCCACTCTCCGAGGGTGTCTCAGGAGGAGTCGGGATATGCATTTCAGACATGGGTATAATACCACATGTGTACATGTGTGAAACAGGACAAATATACGCATCCATCAAATGATTATTATTACTGTCAGACCCCAGATACTGCAAGAAGCATTAACAGAGATGCAAATCTAATGTTTCCTCAAGAACCCTGACTCATTCAAATCAGGCATTACAAACAAGAAACCAACATCAACAGATGAAATATCCATAAACAACAAATAAAATGAATCAGCTTTTACCATATCAGACACAAATCAGATGGGGGCAAGCAAGAGGTACAAATAAAATGTTCCCAAATTAATCAACAGCCCATGACTCAGCCGTTACCACACCGCTCAGACACAAATCCAGGACTGAGAGATTTAAAATAAAACATTAACAAATCAAATATCGATAAACCCTGAGTCTACAAAATCACAGTGTCCATCCGTACTGCTCGATACAAATGAGCAGAACAATGGGAAACAATCGTAAACAACTGAATTATCAATAGACTATGAGTTTGCTGAATCACAGCGGGCCAGGCACTCAAGACACAGCTGACCATAAATCAGTGCTGAAGCCAAGTAAGCAGTGTGAATTAGTAATGAGGCAGAGTAACGGCAGACTTCAGACTCACAGGGTTGGAGGGAGGCCGCTCCATAACGACTTGATACCTTCCCTGCGGACTATCTTAATAAAGGCATCCTGTAGAGAGAGGGTCAAAGAACCAGAGAAATAACTAATGCATGATACTGATGTACATGTTTATAAACGCTTAAGGGTCGTACCGAATGTGGATCTCCCGTTCGTCTACCGTTCATTCAGCACGCTGTTGATYTCTGACMGCRGACARSTTTGTGCYATTCTACATGTAAAATCGGTTCACACTCGGTTCGCAAATTACAGCCGGCACTCTGTTCAGAGGAGCTAAGTACTCTCGGCAGGCAAATGCTATTGGTGAGTCCGAACCATTATACAGTGGCAATAAAAAGTATGTGAACCCTTTGGAGTTACCTGGACTTCTGCATAAATTGGTCATAAAATTTGATCTTCATCTAAGTCACAACAATAGACAAACACAGTCTGCTTAAAACGTATAACACACAAACAATTATACATTTTCATGTCTTTATTGAACACACCGTGTAAACATTCACAGTGCAGGGTGGGAAAAGTATGTGAACCCTTGGATTTAATAACTGGTTGACCCTCCTTTGGCAGCAATAACCTCAACCAAACGTTTTCTGTAGTTGCAGATCCGACCTGCACTCCTGCACTGGTCAGGAGAAATTTTGGACCATTCCTCTTTACAAAACTGTTTCAGTTCAGCAATATTCTTGTGATGTCTGGTGTGAACCACTCTATTGAGGTCATGCCACAGCATCTCAATCGAGTTGAGGTCAGGACTCTGACTGGGCCACTCCAGAAGGCGTATTTTCTTCTGTTGAAGCCATTCTGTTGTTGATTTATTTCTGTGTTTTGGGTCGTTGTCCTGTTGCATCACCCAACTTCTGTTGAGCTTCAATTGGCGGACAGATAGCCTTTCTCCTGCAAAATGTCTTGATAAACTTGGGAATTCATTTTTCCGTCGATGATAGCAAGCTGTCCAGGCCCTGAGGCAGCAAAGCAGCTCCAAACCATGATGCTCCCTTAACCATACTTAACAGTTGAGGTTTTGATGTTGGCGTGCTGTGCCTTTTTTTCTCCAGTGTTGTGTGTTCCTTCCAAACAACTCAACTTTAGTTTCATCTGTCCACAGAATATTTTGCCAGTAGAGCTGTGGAACATCCAGATGCTCTTTTGCAAACTTCAGATGTGCAGCAATGTTTATTTTGGACAGRAGTGGCTTCTTCCGTGGTGTCCTCCCATGAACACCATTATTGTTTAGTGTTTTACGTATCGTAGACTCGTCAACAGAGATGTTAGCATGTTCCAAAGATTTCTGTAAGTCTTTAGCTGACACTCTAGGATTCTTCTTAACCTCATTGAGCATTCTGCGTTGTGCTCTTGCAGTCATCTTTGCAGGACGGCCTCTCCTAGAGAGAGTAGCAACAGTGCTGAACTTTCTACATTTATAGACAATTTGTCTTACCGTGGACTGATGAACATCAAGGCTTTTAGAGATACTTTTGTAACCCTTTCCAGCTTATGTAAGTCAACAAACTCTTATTCTTGGGTCTTCTGAGATCTCTTTTGTTTGAGGCATGTTTCACATCAGGCAATGCTTCTTGTGAATAGCAAACTCAATTTTTTTMTGTGTTTTTTATTGAGCAGGGCATCTCTAACCAACATCTCCAAACTTGTCTCAATGATTGTACTCCAGGTTAGCTGACTCCTGATTCCAATTAGCTTTTGGAGAAGTCATTAGCCTAGGGGTTCACATACTTTTTCCAACCTACACTGTGAATGTTTAAATGATGTATTCAATATAGACAAGAAACATACAATAATTTGTGTGTTATTAGTTTAAGAAGAGTGTGTTTGTATGTTGTTATGACCAATTTATGCAGAAATCCAGATCATTCTTAAGGGTTCACATACTTTTTCTTGCCACTGTACATCTTTATAATGCTTGTGGTTAGCTTTCAATGGGTCCATCACTTGAGGCTGGTTCCAAGTCCCACGGGCTGTGGCGGTCATGAAATTTTATCAGCCGGTGATTGTCAAGCAAATAACAGCCGGTCTAACGGTAATTGACAGTTAATTAACATTAACACATTTAACATCTCCTGGCTTCCACACATAGCCTACAAGCTACTGGTGCAGACCTTTGGAACATCTACATTTTAAAAAGTCTAATAAATCCATGTAATATAGGCTACACCATCACAATAAATCCATGATTTATTTTCGACAGGTCTAAAGAAATATGATATGAAGAAAATGTAGTCTCTTTCAGATTAACAGAATAGCATACTCTGAGTTGTCCTTATGTTAGGTCCTGATCTGGCTATGCCATATGGCTGTGGGCTACACTAGTTCATTTAGCAGACATGATTTGCTTAGAATTCRGTGGCATTATTTTATATTACAAAGAATACCATTGAACATAGCTTAATAAAATAGAAAGGATATTTTCTCCAAACGATTTGAGGGAGTGTGAACATGCYGCTACTCTGTGTTGAGTGGTTAACAAAGAAACAGGTAATCCTATTTGCTTAATTTAGAGTTATTTATGTAGTTGTGATTCAAACATTGGGCTATATGTTTTGCTTTTTAATACATTCTAAGGCTGCAAGAAGTAACTACCGGTAATAATGATTAGAAAAAAGTTGCACTTGATACACACCAACCCAATCCTTGCATATCTAGATGGGGGTTGGGAGTTGGGTAGAGATGTTAAAGATGTTTACCAGAGTGCCGTTGAAGTGGCCGGGGGCCTTGTACCAGGCCTTGGAGTTGCCGTTCGTACACACACAGGTATGGTCCATCAGGCCATTGTAGTACACAAAGCATTTCCCTGGAGAACAATGAAGACATACATAATGGATTGAGCACTGTGGTTTAGAGAGAGGACAGAGGAATGGTAGGTTACATTGATTATTGTCTTATTACCTTTGGGAAAAGGACTTTTCTGAGCCTGGAGTCTGATCTTGACAACATCCAGAGGTGTGACTGAAAAAAGACAGTTGTACAGCCAGTTTAAATATAATAGTTCCACAATCACATTCATATATATATATATATATATATATATATATAGTCAGTGTATGTGTGTGTAGGGGAGGGTTCCCGTGCTGACCAAACAATGACGTCAGGAGAGCCCCTGAGCAGGAAGCCAACATCTGTTGAAATGGAGTAATGCCATTGGTCGACGGGGCACGGATTGTTTACCAGAATTACCACTCATCTACCTAAAAAAGAATATTCAAAACAACATTTGATTCAGTTTGTGTTATGAACAATTTAATTGACCAATAAATGATTGTTGAATTGCTGGCCAGTGACAATTTGTAATCATTTATGTTTACCTTCACAAAGTTCTTGCTATGCTAGCTATATTGCAGGAACTAGAAGCTAGCTAACTTATTATCTAGGCTTATCTTCCACAGTGAACAAGTAGTCTTGCTCTTTGTCAGCGGACGCGAAGTCCAAACCAAACCATTTTAAAAGTGATGTCCCGGTATGCTTATAGCTCGTTATCTGCGTACATGCTGCTTCATGGGGCAAGTTCCACAATACATGCTTCATTCAACTAGATAAAGTGAAATAAGAATAGCAGTTTACCCAACGATTACATTGTAAAAGTAATTTAGACTTTGCAGCAGAGCACCATTCTTGGGCACAAGGAGATCCAGCAACATGGTTACAG
>NW_019944811.1:51979-60678 GCF_002910315.2 Salvelinus sp. IW2-2015 | reverse complement strand
ATACAACACATGGGCCACGAGCGTATACGTCAGTCGAAGGAGATGCGTTCTGTCTCCTAGAGATGAACGTACTTTGGTGGAAAGTGCAAATCGATCCAGAACAACAGCAAAGGACCTTGTGGAAGATGCTGGAGAAGGAAACAGGTACAAAGTATCTATATCCACAGTAAAACGAGTCCTATATTGACATAACTGAAAGGCGCGCTCAGCAAGGAGAAGCCACTGCTCCAAAACCGTCATAAAAAAGCCAGACTACAGTTTGCACTGCACATGGGGAGAAGATCGTACTTTTGGGAGAAATGTCCTTTGGTGTGATGAACAAAAATAGAACTGTTTGGCCATAATGACCATTGTCATGTGTGGAGAAAAGAGGAGGCTTGCAAGCGAAGAACACTCCCAACCGTGAAGCAGGGTGGCAGCATCATGTTGTGGGTGCTTTGCTGAGGAGGGTTGGTGACTTTGCAATACACAGCATCATGAGGCAGGGAATTATGTGGATATATTGACAGCAACATCTCAAGACATCAGTCAGGAAGTTAAAGCTTTGGTCACAGATGGTCTTCCAAATGGACAATGACACCAAGCATACTTTCAAAGTTTTGGCAAAATGGTTAATAAGGAACTTGCGTACTATTGCTTGTACAGATGAACGTGGTACCTTCAGGCGTTTGGAAATTGCTCCCAAGGATGAACCAGACTTGTGCAGGTGTACAATTTATTTTCTGAGCCTTGGCTAATTTCTTTAGATTTTCCCATGATGTCAAGCAAAGACGCACTGAGTTTGAAGGTATTCCTTGAAATACATCCACAGGTACACCTCCAATTGACTCAAATTATGTCAATTAGCCTATCAGAAGCTTCTAAAGCCATTACATAATTTTCTGGAATTTTCCAAGCGCTTTAAAGTCACAGTCAACTTAGTGTATGTAAACTTCTTGTTGGAAAAATGACTTGTGTCATGCACAAAGTAGATGTCCTGACCGACTTGCCAAAACTATAGTTTGTTTGTGGAGTGGTTGAAAAACGAGTTAATGACTCCAACCTAAGTGTATGTAAACTTCCAACTTCAACTGTATACAGTACATCTACTTTGTAGAAGCACCTTTGGCGGCGATTAAAGCTTTGAGTCGTCTTGGGTATGTCGGTTTCAGCTTTGTCCAACTGCATTTGGGAATTTTCTCAAGCTCTGTTAAGTTAGATGGGGAGCGGCGGTGAACAGCAATCTTCAAGTCTTTCCACGGAGTTTCAACGAGATTAAAGTTTCACATTCTTGTTCTGAAGCTTTGGCTGTATGCTTGGGATCTTTGTCCTGTTGGAATGTAAATCTTCGCCTCAGTCCAATGTTGTTTGCACTCTGAAGCAGGTACTCTGTATTTGTCTCCATTCATTGTTCCCTCTATCTTTACCAGTCTCCCAGTCCCTGCTGCTATAAAAACATCCCCCACCATGCTTCACGGTAGGGATGGTGTTAGATGAGTGATGAGCTGTGCCTGGTTTCTACAGACATAGTGCTTTGCATTCAGGCCAAAAGCTAAATTTTTGTCTCATCAGACCACAGAATCTTTTGCCTTATGTTCGGAGTCTTTCACGTGCATTTTTTTTTTTTTTGCAAACTCCAGGCGTACCTTTTGGCTTCAGTCTGGCCCATAAAGCTCAGATTGTTGACGTGCTGTAGAGACTGTTGTCCTTCTGGCAGGTTCTCCCATCTCAGCCAAGGAACTCTGTAGTTCTCTGAGAATGGTCAGTGGGTTCTTGTTTACCTCCCTGACCAAGGTCCTTCTTGCCCGGTTGCTCAGTTTGGTCGGACGGACATTTCTGTATTTAATTTTCAGTCAAATGTCCAAAACCAAATTTTCCCTTTAGTCATTATGGGTATGAGTGTCGACACACTGTGGAATAACTCAAGGGGTATGAATACTTTCTGAAAGCACTGCAGTACTGACATCAAAGACCACAGCACTGAAAATAAATAATACAATATATTTTGTTTTTAAAAGCTGCAGTACTGACATCAAAGACCACAGCACTGAAAATAAATAATACAATATATTTTGTTTTTAAAAGTTGCAGTACTGACATACTCCACTGTAGAGACAACATAAGGATAAAAATCACCATCACTTCTATCATAGACAAAGATACACAACAATGTTGTTGTTGAATGAAGGACAGACTCCCACCTTTCCTCTCCTCATCCGTGACATCGTGGATCTTCTGATTGACAAACTCGGCATATGATGCCGCGTACCACACCTGGGGTAAAGAAGAAACGTGTTCAGGTCAAACTCCATCTCGTTATAATAATGTACTTTGAAGGGTATCCTACAAAAGCAAGCTACATCGACTCTGGGTTTTTCTACAGCTAGCCAGCTTCAGTTAGCTTCACATTCCAGCTCGGGCTTCATCTACGACGGGGAACATTGCTCGTCCGCTAACCCTAGCAGGCTTGTAACCAGGCTTGTAACTTGTAACTCTAAATAAATAATAAAATACAAAACAAAATAAAATAAAAACCAGTAGCACTGGTGCTCCCAATTTAAAAACGTTAGGAGCACCACATGAAATCTAGAAGCACCAGAATTATTATTTTTTAGACGCAGCCTATATTGGGCCGATATGAATTGTAGCTACTTTTGAAGGACATGTTGTGCTCCAGAAAGTAATATGTAACACTGTAAAGACAGTGTTATTATAACAAAATTAAAATACTAATACCCGTCACTGACATTACAACGTCATTGGTGGAGAATTAGGATTATACATTGTGTATAAAACTTTCCTATTGAGATTAATTATTTTGAAAATTGTACACTGTCTCTTTAAAAACGTCAGGTTCGTGATGAGGACATGCAAGACATCAGTCACTCATTGATCTCCAGAAAAAGATATTCCTTTCTTTCTGTGTCTCCACATGTTTGATATACTGGTAATGTTACCAGGTTGTTAGCTAGCTAGCCAATGAGGTAACGTGACCTATATACTGAATTACCGTTGTTAGGCTACTAGCCAATGAGTAACGTGACTGATATACTGTAAGGTACCAGGTTGTTAGCTAGCTAGCCAATGAGGTAAGTACTGATATACTGGTAACTTACCAGGTGTTAGCAGCTAGCCAATGGGTAACGTGACTGATATACTGTAACGTTGCCAGCTGTTAGCTAGCTAGCCAATGAAGTAAACGTGACTATATACTGTAACGTTACCAGGTTGTTAGCTAGCTAGCCAATGAGGTAACGTGACTGATATACTGGTAACGTTACAGCCTAGTCTAGCTAGCCAATGAGGTAACGTGACTGATATACTGTAACGTTACCAGGTTGTTAGCAGCTAGCCCAATGATAAACGTGACTGATATACTGGTAACGTTACCAGGTTGTTAGCTAGCTAGCAAATATAGGTAACGTCACGTGGTTTGAGTATACAGCTAATGTTACCAGTTGTTAGCTAGCTACCAATGAGGTAACGTGACTGATATACTGGTAACATTACCAGTTTTAGCTAGCAGCCAATGATGAGTAATGTTACCAGGTTGTTAGCTAGTAGCCAATGAGGTAACGTTACCAGGTGTTAGCTAGCTAGCCAATGAGTAATGTTACCAGGTTGTTAGCTAGCTAGCCAATGAGGTAATGTTACCAGGTTGTTAGCTAGCTAGCCAATGAGGTAACGTAACAATCGCTGACTGATCTCAGATCACTTTGCATCAGAAACAACTAGTGATTATGATGTGTAGCTCAGTCGGCTCGGCCAAGCTCAGACCCCGCGGTATTTACAGCCCTTCTGACAACCTAACTTCAGCTCCTGTTGGGTTGGATGTTTCTGACAACCTACCTTCAGCTCCTGTTTGGGTTGGATGTTCTGACAACCTACCTTCAGCTCCTGTTTGGGTTGGATGTTCTTGATGGTTGTGTAGAAGATTTCAGAGCCGTACTGAAAGCTACCAGGTTCTGTTCCAGGTGGTTCTGGGCGGCCGAACGAACATCAGCAATTACAGATGTCCTCGTCAGATAGGTCGACCCACATGTCGTCCGACTTCTCCATGTCCTTGTCTGCATCCAGCATGCACAGCTACGGAGAGAAGAGAGGGATGAGTTAGAGACCAAACAGCTACGGAGAGAGACAGAGAGAGAGAGAGAGAGAGAGAAGACAGAGAGACAGAGAAGAACAAGAAGAGAAGAGAGAGAAAGAGAGAAGAAGAGAGAGAAGACAGAGAGGAGAGACAGAAGAGAGAGAGAGAGAGAGAGAGAGAGGACAGAGACAGAGACAGAGACAGAGACAGACAGACAGAGACAGAGAGAGAGAGCATGCACAGCTACAGAGAACACAGAGAGAGAGAGACAGAGAGAGACAGAGACAGAGACAGAGACAGAGAGAGAGAGAGAGAAGAGAGAGAGACAGAGACAGAGAACAGAGAGACAGAGACAGAGACAAGAGAGACAAGAGAGAGAACAGAGAGAGAGAAGAAGAGAGAGAGAAGAGAGAGAACAGAGACCTCAACATGACAGCAGGAAATATGCCCAGGCCGTGAGCAGAGCAACAGGACCAACCCCCAGCCTCATCCTGCAACCAACTCCTACCTGGAGGTGACAGCATTCCCTCCCCCATATGCCCCCCTAGACACAACTACGACAACATAACCAACAAAAACGGGTCACAACTCCTGCAGCTCTGTCGCACGCTGGGTCTGTACATAGTCAATGGTAGGCTTCGAGGGGACTCCTAAGGTAGGTACAACTATAGCTAATCTGTTGGCAGTAGTACTGTAGACTACTTTATCACTGACCTCAACCCAGAGTTTCTCAGAGAGTTCACAGTCAGCCCACTAACACCAATATCAGATCACAGCAAAATCACAGTCTACTTGAACAGAGCAATACTCAATCATGAGGCATCAAAGCCAAAATAACTGAATAATATTAAGAAATGCTATAGATGGAAGAAAAGTAGTGTGGAAACCTACTAAAAAACAATTAGGCAACAACAAATTCAATCCCTTTTAGACAACTTCCTGGACTAAACGTTCCACTGTAATAGTGAAGGTATAAACTTGGCAGTAAAAAACCTAAACAGTATATTTGACCTCTCAGCTTCCTTATCAAATCTAAACATGTCCAGCAGACAACCCGAAGAAAATGAAKAYCAAWGACAAATGGTTTGATGAAGAATGCAAAAACCTAAGAAAMAAATTGAGAAACCTGTCCAACCAAAAACATAGAGACCCAGAAAACCTGAGTTTACGTCTTCACTATGGTGAATCACTAAAACAATACAGAAATACACTACGGAAAAAGAAGGAACAGCACGTCAGAAATCAGCTCAATGTAATTGAAGAATCCATAGACTCTAACCACTTCTGGGAAAATTAGAAAACACTAAACAAACAACAACACGAAGAGGTATCTATCCGAAACAGATGTATGGATAAACCACTTCTCCAATCTTTATGGCTCTATGACAAAGAACAAATGGCAAAAACATATACATGATAAAATACACATTTTATAATCAACTATTAAAGACTACCAGAACCCACTGGATTCTCCAACTACATTGAATGAACTACAGGACAAAAGACAAAACCTCCAACCCAAAAAGGCCTGTGGTGTTGATGGTATCCTTAATGAAATGATCAAATTTACAGACAACAAATTCCTATTGGCTATACTAAAACTCTTTAACATCATCCTCAGCTCTGGCATCTTCCACCATATTTGGAACCAAGGACTGATCATCCACAAAACTGGAGACACATTTGACCCCAATAACTACCGTGGGATATGCGTCAACAGCAACCTTAGGAAAATCCTCTGCATTTTCATTAACAGCAGACTCGTACATTTCCTCAGTGAAAACAATGTCCTGAGTAAATGTCAAATTGGCTTTTAACCAAATTACCGTACGACAGACCCTGAGTTTCGTATAACACCAAGCGGGAGGCAGACAGCAAAGAGGGAGGGGTTAGGGTACGGGGAGGAGTTGCAGTATAATGATATATAACCACATTCGAATCGGAGAGAAGTGGTGTTCGGAGGAGGCCAGCAGAGGAGAGGATATACACTAGGGGAGACAAGTTGTGTGTTGGATAACACCGAAGCCGGGGAGGTCAACAAAATTGAGGGCACAGCAGAGGGAAGAGAATAAAACAGCGAAGATGGCAAACACCAGAGTACAGTCCTCACCACCATTTTCTCCCTCTGTTCCCTCATGCCCAGGAAGCACCACTCCCAGGCTATTATCCCTAGTTGGGGCACGCGTGGTGGGCTTGCTGCTGAGGGTACACGATGGGTTTGAACGCTTAGGGGTGAACAGCGGTCGTTGGAGTCCAGGGGGTGGAGCTAAGCGAGGTGCAGTTGCGTGGGTGTAGAGCCAAAGCGCTCGTATTGCTTTAGTGGGTTGAAGCAGGTACCAGAGGCCGAGTTGGACACGGAGGGGTAGGTGAAAGCTGAAGCTATCGAGAGCGCGGATCTCCCGAGCGCCTTCTGGTCCAAACCTTTGTGGAGTGCAAGTACATGAGGGGACGGTAAGAATGAGGGGGTCGCGAGACACTGCCACGTGGTCGGGCAGTAAAACATAGGGGAGGGAGAGGTAAAGGTGAGAGCGATCTGCCGGGTCGTCCACGTGGCGGGTGTGACAGATCAAGGGGAGGACAAGAGTGCGCTGAAGCGGCGTACGCGTCACGCGACGGTTGAGAGCACGCAATAACCATAGGTTGGTAGAAACAGAGATGAGCGCGGTCTGCGTGATCTGCTTCTACACAGGGCCAGAGCTAGGGGGTGAGACAGGCCACGTGGGTCGAGACAGGGTTCGTGGGTGAGACAGGGCCGTGGGGTGAGACAGGGCCGTGGGTGAGACAGGGGCCAGTGGGGTGAGGACAGGGCCGAGGGGTGAGACAGGGCCGTGGGGTGAAAGACAGGGCCGTGGGGTGAGACAGGGCCGTGGGGTGAGAACAGGGGGTCGTGGGGTGAGACAGGGTCGTGGGTGAGACAGAGGTCGTGGGGTGAGACAGAGGTCGTGGGTGAGACAGGGTCGTGGGGTGAGCAAGGGTCGTAGGGTGAGACAGGGTCCGTGGGGTGAGACAGGGTTCGTGGGGTGAGACAGGTCCGTGGGGTGAGACAGGGCCGTGGGTGGAGAAGGGCGTGGTGAAGACAGGCAGTGGGGTGAGACAGGGCGGGGTGAGACAGGCCCGTGGGTGAGAACAGGGCCCAGTGGGTAGACAGGGCCGTGGGTGAGACAGGCCGTGGGGTGAGACAGGCCGTAGGGGTGAGACAGGGCCGCGTGGGGTGAGACAGGGCCGTGGGGTAGACAGCGGTCCAGTGGGTGAGACAAGGGTGTGGGTAAGACAGGGTCGGGTGAGACAGGCGTGGGGTGAGACAGGGCCGTGGGGTGAGACAGGGCCGATGGGGTGAGACAGGGCCGTGGGTGAGACAGGGCGTTGGGGTGAGACAGGGTCGTGGGTGAGACAGGGGCGTGGGCGGCGGGGTGAGACAGCTTAGGGCTGTGAGACGGTGAGGTTGAGACAGGGCCGTGGGTAGAACAGGGCTCGGGGTGAGACAGGCGTGGGAGCAGCTCGAGGGGTGAGACAGGGCCGTGGGTGAGACAGCGGCGCTCGTGGTGACGAACAGGGCCGGGGTGAGACAGGGCCGTGGGGTGAACAGGGCCGTGGGGTGAGACAGGGACGTGGGGTGAGACAGGGCGTGGGCTGAAGAACAGGGCCGTGGGGTGAGACAGGGCCGCTGGGGCACGTCTGGGGTGAACAGGCTGGACAGGGCCGTGGGGTAGAGACAAGGGCCGTGGGCGTGAGACAGGGCCGTATGGGTGAGAACAGGCCCGTGGGGTGAGACAGGGCGGTCGGCTGGGGTGAACGGCCGGTGCACAGGGTCGTGGGGTGAGACAGGAGCCCGTGGGGTGAGACAGGGCCGGGTGGAGAGTGAGCGGCGTGGACCAGGAGCAGTGGGCGTGAGACAGGGCCGTGGGTGAGACAGGGCCGTGGGGTGAGACAGGGATGCGAGCTTAAGCCCCACCCTCTTTCAACATATATATCACGAATTGGCGCGGGCACTAGAAACAGTCTGCAGCACCCGGTCTACACCTCATGAATCCGAAGTCAAATGTCTACTGTTGCTGAATGATCTGGTGCTTCTGTCACCACCAAGGAGGGCCTACAGCAGCACCTAAGATCTGTCCCCAACCAAGGAGGCCTACAGCAGCACCTAGATCTATCTGCACAGATTCTGGTCAACACCTGGGCCCGTGACAGTAAATCTCAGTAAGACAAAAATAATGGTGTTCCAGAAAAGGTCCAGTTTTCCAGGACCACAATTCCATCTAGAACACCGTTGCCCTAGAGCACACAAAAAACTATACATACCTCGGCCTCAAACAGCAGCGCAACAGGTAACTTCCACAAAGCTGTGAACGATCTGAGAGACAAGGCAAGAAGGGCCTTCTACACCAAATCAAAAGGAACATAAAATTCGACATACTAACTTAGGATCTGGCTAAAGAATACTTGAATCAGTTATAGAACCCGCTTGCCCTTTATGGTTGTGACGGTCTGGGGTCCGCTGGACCAACCAAGAATTCACCAAATGGGACAAACACCAAATTTGAGACTTTACATGCAGAATTCTGCAAAAACATCCTTTGTGTACAACAAAAACACCAAATAAATTGGCACGCAGAAGCAGAATTACCCCCTAATT
>NW_019944811.1:41174-51954 GCF_002910315.2 Salvelinus sp. IW2-2015 | reverse complement strand
ATTAAAATCCAGAAAAGAGACGTTAAATTCTACAATCACCTAAAAGGAAGCGATTCCCAAACCTTCCATAACAAAGCCATCACCTACAGAGAGATGAACCTGGAGAAGAGTCCCCTAAGCAAGCTCGTCCTGGGGCTCTGTTCACAAACACAAACAGACTCCACAGAGCCCCAGGACAGCAACACAAATTGACCCAACCAAATCATGAAAWAACCAAATGATAATTACTTAACACATTGGAAAGAATTAACAATAAAACAGAGCAAACTAGAATGCTATTTGGCCCTAAACAGAGAGTACACTGTGGCAGAATACCTGACCACAGTGACTGAATACCAGACCACTGTGACTGACCCAAACTTAAGGAAAGTTTTAACTATGTACAGACTCTGTGAGCATAGCCTTGCTATTGAGAAAGGCCGCCGTAGGCAGACCTGGCTCTCAAGAGAAGACAGGCTATGTTCCCACTGCCCACAAAATGAGGTGGAAACTGAGCTGCACTTCCTAACCTCCTGCCCAATGTATGACCATATTAGAGACATATTTCTCTCAGATTACACAGTTCCACAAAGAATTCAAAAACAAACCCAATTTTGATAAACTCTCATATCTACTGGGTGAAATACCAGTGTTCCATCACAGCAGCAAGATGTGTGACCTGTTGCCACAAGAAAAGGGCAACCAGTGAAGAACAAACTTTTACATGGATTTTATAATGTCATATGTTTTTCTCCAACACCACTTTCCATCAATTTGTATAGCAGAACCTCATGCCAAATTGAGTCAAATGCTTTTTTGAAATTAACAAAGCATGAGAAGACTTTGCTTTGGTTTGTTTGTTTGTTTGTCAATAAAGGTGTACAGGGTGAATACGTGGTCTGTCAGATGGTAATTTGGTAAAAAGCCAATTTGACATTTGCTCAGTACATTGTTTTCACTGAGGAAATGTACGAGTCTGCTGTTAATGATAATGCAGAGGATTTTCCCAAGGTTGCTGTTGACGCATATCCCACGGTAGTTATTGGGGTCAAATTTGTCTCCACTTTTGTGGATTGGGGTGATCAGTTCTTGGTTCCAAATATTGGGGAAGATACCAGAGCTCAGGATGATGTTAAAGAGTTTTAGTATAGCCAGTTGGACATTTGTGGTCTGTATATTTTATCATTTCATTGAGGATACCATCAACACCACAGGCCTTTTTGGGTTGGAGGGTTTGTATTTTGTCACTCTCCCTCGTGCTGGCCTGCCTGCTCCCTCTCTCCCTCTCTCCCTCATGCTGGCCTGCCCTATTATCCCTCTCTCCCTCAGCTGGCATGCCCCCCTCTCTCTCCTCATGCTTGCCCTCCCTGCTCCCTCTCTCCCTCATGCTGGCCTGCCTGGCCTCCCTCTCTCCCTCTCTCGCTCTCTCCCTCATGCTGGCCATGAGCCCCCCCCTTCTCTCCCTCATGCTGGCCCTGCCTGCTCCCTCCTCCCTCATGCTGCTGCCCGCTCCCTCTCTCCCTCTCTCCCTCTCTCCCTCATGCGGCATCCCCCCCCTCTCCCCTCAATGCTGGCCTGCTGCCTCTCTCCCTCATGCTGGCAATGCCCCCCCCCTCTCTCCCTCAATGCTGGCCGCCCCCTCCTCACGCTGGCTCTTCACTAATGATGCCCAGTAGTGTGTTCAGTATTCAGGCGTGTGTGTAGAATATCCCTAGCGTTATTCCATCGCACCGATGTCGTCGGCCAGTAGCCTACTCAGTAGACCACCGTTAAACATGTATCCAATTAATGCATTTAACAAACCGTAACGGAATGTTGGGCCTTGAAAGCACCGTCGGCTATGGCAATGTCTGTCTGATTAGGGTAGGCTACACTACCGATTCGTACACGTACGATCGGAATTCAAGGTCCGGGCTCTGGGCAGGGCCACTCAAAGGAGACATTCAGAGACTTGTCCCGCAGCCACTCCTGCGTTGTCTTGGTCTGTGTGCTTAGGGTTGTTGTCCTGTTGGAAGGTGAAACCTTCAACCCCAGTCCTGAGGTCCTGAAACTATGTGTTGTTCACAGAAGTGGGAAACAACACAGAGTCCGGGAACGAAACACAGAGATCGGGAACAACACACAGAGTGGGACACCAAGAGTCGGGGAACGACACAGATCGGCGGAACGAAGCAGAAGTCGGGGAACGACACAAGAGTCTGGGGAACGACACATGAGTCGTGGGAACGACACAGCAGGCTCGGGAACGACACAGAGTCGGGAACCGACACAGAGTCAGGGACACCGACGGACACACCGCAGTCGGGGACACACAGAGTCGGGGAACGAACGAGAGGTCGGACCGACACAGAGTCGTGGGAACGACAACAGAGTCGAAGCGTCGGGAGTGGAACGAACAGAGTCGGGGATACGAACAGAATCGGAAGACATCAGAGTCGGGAGACACTGACATCGGGCGGGGAACGGACTACAGTACTTGCTTGACGGCTCGAGTGGGCACGCATCATAAGAGGTCGGTAACCGGGAACGACACAGAGCGTGATCGGGGGACGACACAAGAGCTCGGGGAAAACGACTACAAGAGGTCGGAGGAACGACAACAGAGTCGGGGGGAACGACATCACAGATCCGGGGGAAACGACACAGGTGGGGAAACGACACCAGATCGGGGAACGACACAGAGTCGGCGAACAAGATCGGAGACCCGACACAGCCCCGTCGAGAACGACACAGGACTCGGGAAACAACAACAGAGTCGGGAACAACAAGAGAGTCGGCGAACAACAGAAGAAGTCGGAAACACAATCGAACAGAGTCAGGCGAACACAGAGTCGGACCAACACAGAGTCGGGACAACGAACGGGACCACAGTCGGAGACAACACAGAGTCTCGGGAACAACACAGAGTCGGAACAACACAGAGTCGGGAACAACTGATCTGATTCAGTTTCCCACAAGGGGGACCATTTGATCAGATATTAAAAGTCTACAACTGCTCCTCGTTGACACTATAGATTCTTGTAGAAACAGAGAGGTCAACTTACTTGAGTGGATGTAGTGGTCGTGAAGTTGTCCCTGTCTGACACAGGGTCCCTCCACGGGGCCAAACCTGGGTCCTCTTGGGGATTCGTTCTCTTGGAGAAGACTCCCCTAGGAAGCGGTCTATGTAGAGAACGAAGGGAGGCTGGCCGTGCCCGGGAGACCACTGGACGGTTGGGGGATAGGGTGGGGGCACCGTGCTTCACACACACGGATGGGTTGGAAATGTTACATTCCTCGCACCCTGAGAGAAGAGGGAGAGAAGGAGAGAATGAAGGAGGGAGGGAAGAGAAGGAAGAGAGAAGGAGGGAGGGAGAGGAGGGAGAGGAGGGAGGGAAAAGGGAGAGAAGGGAGAGGAAGGGAGAGGAAGAGGAGAGGAGGACGGGAAGGAGGAGAGACAGAAGGAAGGAGGGAGGAGAGAGGGAGAGAGAGGAAGAGAGGGAGGGAGAGAGGAGGGAGGAGAGGAGAGGAGAAGGAGGAGCGAGAGAAGGGAGGAGAGAGAGGAGGCTGAGAGAGAGAGAGAGAGGAAGAGAGAGAGAAGGAAGAAAAGAGACAGGAAAGGGTCGCAGAATCACAGACGGTTACAGACAGTGAGTATACCAGGACATGATGGTTTATACCAGGACAGATGGTTATAACCCAGGACAGATGGTTATACCAGACGGTTATACCAGGATGGTGAGCGATGGGTTATACCAAGACAGAATGGTTATACCAAGACAGATGGTTATACCAGGACAGATGGTTATACCAAGACGATGGTTTATACCAAGGACAGCATGGTATAAACCAGGACAGATGGTTATACCAAGACAGACGGTTATGACCAAGGACAGATGGTTATACCAGGACAGATGTTATAACCAGAAGAATGGTTATACCAGGACAGATGGTTATACACCAGGACAGAATGGTCATACCAAGACAGATGGTTATACCAGAATACCAGATTGGTTATACAGAGACAGATGGTTATACCAGGACAAAGAAATGGTTATATACCAAGGACCAGATGGGTTTATACCAAGGACAGATGGTTATACAAGACAGATGGTTATACCAGACAGATGGTTATACCAGGACAGATGGTTATACAAGACAGACGGTTTATCAAGGACCAGATGGTTATACCAGGACAGATGGTAATCCAGACAGATGGTTATACCCAAGACAGATGGTTATACCAAGACAGATGGTTATACCAAGAGACAGAATGGTTATACCAGGACAGATGGTTATACCAGGACAGATGGTTACACCAGACAGATCGGTTATACCAGGACAGATGGTTATACCAGAACAGAATGGTTATACCAAGACAGATGGTTATCCACGGACAGATGGTTATACCAGACAGATGGTCTATATAACCAATGGTTATAACGACAGATTGGTTATAACCAGACAGAGTGGTTTACCAGGACAGAGACCGAAGGTTATACCAAGACAGATGGTTAACCAGGACATTTATACCAAACAGATGGTTATACCAGACAGATGGTTATGACCGAGGACAGATGGTTATACCAAGACAGTGAAAGAGGCAAAAAAGAGATAAGATAATAAATATATATATATATATAATAATGAATAAAGACGCCCAGAAAGCTATCACCTGGGAGTAAACTCTGTCCCTAAGTAGACGCCCAGAGGCCCCAGTCATCGGGGAGGTAAAACTCTGTCCCTAGTAGACGCCCAGAAAACATCACATGGGAGGTAAAACTCCTGTCCCTAGTAGACGCCCAGAAGGCCAAGTCAATCGGGGAGGTAAAACTCCTGTCCTAGTAGACGCCCAGAAGGCCCAGTCATCGGGAGGTAAAAACTCCTGTCCTAGTAGACCGCCCAGAAGGGCCCGTCTTCCGGGGAGTAGAACTGCCTGTCCCTAGAGACACCCAGAAGGCCCGTCACCGGGGAGGTAAAACTCCTGTCTAGTAGACACCCAGAAGGCCCCGTCACCGGGAGGTAAAACTCCTGTCCCTATTAGACGCCAGACACTCACAGAGGTTGTGTGGTGTGAAGGCCTGTGGGGCGCTAGGCTCCCAGTCATCTAAGTCGATCATCTTCGTCCTATCCTCTTCGTCAGAGTCCTCCGTGGATGAGGCCCCAGGGGCTGGAGGAGGGGTCACCATCCCAGCCATGGAGGGGAGGGAACTGGACACAAGACAGCTGACCCTGGGGTAGAAAGAATGAAAAGGTATGGTTATATAACAGACCTCCACCCTGTTCCTGGAGAGAAACCCTCCTGTAGGTTTTAACTCCAACCCTGTTCCTGGAGAGAAACCCCTCCTGTTGGTTTTAACCCACCCTGTTCTGGAGAGATACCATCCTGTTGGGTTGTAACTCCAACTCCTGTTCTGGAAGAGACCCTCCTGTAGGTTTTAAACTCCAACCCGTTGTCCTGGAGAGATAACCCTCCTGGAGGTTTTAACTCCAACCCTGTTCCTGGAGAGATCGCCCCTCCCGTAGGTTTAACATCCAACCTGGTTCTTGGACGAGAGACCTCCTGTAGGTTTAACTCCAAACCCTGTTCCTGGAGAGATACCCTCCTGTAGGTTTTAACTCACCCTGTTCCTGGAGAGAACCCCCCTGGTAGTTTAATCCAACCCTGTTCCTGGAGAGAGACCCTCCTTTAGGTTTTAATTTCCAACCTGTTTCCTGAGAGATACCCCTCCTGTGAGTGTTTAAACTCCAACCCTGTTCCTGGAGAGATACTCCTGTAGGTTTATACTCCAACCCTGTTCTCTGGAGAGAGAACCCTCCTGTTGGTTTTAACTCCAACCCTGTTCCCTGAGAGATACCCTCCTGTAGGTTTTTAACTCCAACCTGTTCCTGTATGAGATACCCTCCTGTAGGTTTTAAACTCCATACCTTCTGTTCCTGGAGAGAGACCCTCCTGTAGGTTTTAACTCCAACCCTGTCCTGGAAGAGTACCCTTCCTGTTGGTTTTAACTCCAAGCCCTGTTCCTGGAGAATACCATCCTGTTGGTTTTAACTCCAACCTGTTTCCTGTAGAGATACCCTCCTGTAGGTTTAACTCCAACCCTGTTCTCTGGAGAGATTACATCCTGTTAGTTTAAACTCCAACCTTTGTTCCCTGGAGAGAGACCCCCTGTAGGTTTTTAAACTCCAACCCTTCTCTGGAGAGACCTTCCTGTAGGTTTTAACTCCAACCTCTGTTCCTGGAGAGATACCCTCCTGTTAGGTTTTAACTCCAACCCTGTTCCTGAGAGATGCCTCTCGCGGAGGTTTTAACGCCAACCCTGTTCTCTGGAGAGAGACCCTCCTGTAGGTTTTAACTCCAACCCTGTTCCTGAGAGCTACACTTACATGCCCAATGGAGATCTACATTGAAAGTGCCAGCGGGGATATCTATGAAGCAAGCTACATCGACTCTGTGTTTTCTACCAGCTAGCCAGCTTCAGTTACTTCACATTCCAGCTCAGGCTTCATTCCCGTACTACGACGCGGATTTTGGTCGTCGCCTGCCGCTGACTTTTTCAGCAGGCTTGTAACTGCGCGTGCCTGTCGCGCGTAATGGTTGAACACCGAACTCTTCACTGAGACAATGTTGAAAACATCAATCCCTGGCGCGTCAGAATCCCCCGTGAAGAACAAAACACATTATCTTGCATATTCATCACAGCTACGGTGTGAAAGAGGCTTTCAGAAGCGCTGTCTTTTATTTTATTACTTATCATTAAAATGTCCTCTTTGGTGATGTACTTACCAATGTACCTTTTCCTCCTACTCCTCTCTATATCATTAGGTCATATAAAAGTGTTTGGATGCATGAAGTTTCAGAATGCATTCTGTCATTACTAAAGGTTTACTAAATGTTGACTAAAATGTTGACTAATGTTGACTAAATCTTGACTAAATCTTGACTAAATGTGACTAAAGGTTGACTAAAGGTTGACTAAAATGTGTCATGTGTTGGTATTTTTACATTAAAAAAAAAAATTACACAAAAAAAGATTTGATTAATTAAATATTTAGAATCCATAATTTCCTCAAATTAAGGGGACAATGAAAATCTTTGCAAGAGGGAGGTAATCTGATCTCATTAATTTCATTCAGTTAAGTGGAGTTAGCAGTGAGTTAGCCTTCCCTGGAGCTGGTTAGTTCTGAAGGATTAGTTGCCATAGAAATGTACCTGGCTAAAAGGTGAGTTCCACTTTCGTATGAACTGTTATCCCGAATTGAACTCAAGAGTTGACCAAAGTTACCTCGCTTACTCCTCAAACCTGCTTGTCAGGTTCCCCTCTGGAATAGACTTAAAAAGGTGCAATCTGTGACTGCTACATCCATTTTTTTGTATTACTTTAATAATAATCCCCATTGATGCTTGAAGAATATAACTCATGAGTTTAGTTCAACTGTCTACCCATCAGAACCCAAATTAAAACCGTTTTTACTCCAGTGTTTGTAAACAATGTAAGTGTCAGAACACTGTAAAGCTCTTAAACGAGTAAACTATCATTTGTTATCATGGATGTTAGTCCTTGCATCCATAACTCTTGTCTATGAATTTGAGAGGGGTTACATTTGTCCAGCCCCTCTTGTTACTAAAACACTGACGGGGTGACGGCTCTGTTGTCGTCTGAACTGCAGATGAATGTCCTTTCTGTTCTGATGTCCCAGTCCGACTCCTAGTGCGAGTGATTAACGCCAGTCCCGACTCCTAGTGGGACGTGATTAACCCAGTCCGACTCCTAGTGCGGAGTGATTACCAGTCCGATCCTAGTGCGGAGTATTAACCCAGTCCGACTCCTAGTGCGGAGTGATTAACCCAGTCCGACTCCTAGTGCGGAGTGATTAACCCCAGTCCGACTCCTAGTGCCGGAGTGATTAACCCAGAGTCCCGACTCCTAGTGCGGAGTGATTAACCCAGTCCGACTCTAGTGCGAAGAGTGATTAAGCCCAGTCCGACTCCTTAGTGCGGAGTGATTAACCCCAGTCCGACTCCTAGTGCGGAGTGATTACATCCGACTATAGGCGAGATTAACCCAAATGTCTGTTATTGTTTAGCTTTTTAGAAGTGCTGTTCTTATTTTTAATTACTTATCGTTAATGTCGTCTTTTGGTTGTACTTATATCATGCACAAACACCTTTCACCCACTCCAATCTATATTTTTATTCCATCATTCATCTTTGCCTCGATCCCTGACTAGTCCTCCCAGTCCCTGAAGAACATCCCCACAGCATGATGCTGCCACCACCATGCTTAACCGTGGGATGGTGCCAGTTTCCTCCAGACGTGGAGCTTGGCATTCAGGCCAAAGAGTTCAATCTTGGTTTCATCAGACCAGAGAATCTTGTTTCTGATGGTCTGAGAGTCTTTAGGTGCTTTTGGCAAACTCCAAGCGGCTGTCATGTGCCTTTTACTGAGAGGAGTGGTTTCCATCTGGCCACTCTACCATAAAGGCCTGATTGGTGGAGTGCTGCAGAGATGGTTGTCCTTCTGGAAGGTTCTCCCATCCTCCACAGAGGAACTATGGAGCTCAGTCAGAGTGACCATCGTGTTCTGGGTCACCTCCCTGACAAGGTCCTTCTCTCCCTGATTGCTCAGTTTGGCCGGGCGGCCAGCTCTAGGAAGTGTCTTAGTGGTTCCAAACTTCTTCCATTTCAGAATGATGGAGGCCACTGTGTTCTTGGAGACCTTCAAATGCTGCAGAAATGTTTTGGTACCCTTCCCCAGATGCTGGTGCTTTGACACAATCCTGTCTCTGAACTCTACGGACAATTCCTTCGACCTCATGGCTTGGTTTTATTTCTGACATGCACTGTCAACTGTGGGACCTTATATAGACAGGTGTGTGTCTTTCCAAATCATGTCCAATCAATTGAATTTACCACAGGTGGACTCCAATCAAGTTGTAGAAACATCTCAAGGATGATCAATGGAAACAGGATGCACCTGAGCTCAATTTCGAGTCTCATAGCAAAAGGTCTGAATACTTATGTAAATAATGTATTTCCGTTTTTTATTTTTAATACATTTTCTAAACTTTCGAAAAACCTTTTTTGCTTTGTCATTGTGGGGTATTGTGTGTAGATTGATTTAAATCGTTTTTTTCCCCTTATCAATTTTAGAATAAGGCTGTGACATTCAAAATGTGGAAAAAGTCTAGGGGTCTGAATACTTTCCAAATGCACTTTATATGGTATACCACCAAACGCCTGTGCGGTCTGTGTGGGGCAGACAGAGAGAAGAGACAGAAGAATACAGGGATACAGAGCAGTTGCTTCACTAGGGATCTCTACCTGAAAATACATGATCTAAGTGATTGATAGTTGGTATTCAGCAGTCTTAAAGCCTTATTTACTTTGAACAAATAGTAAAATAGTGATTTTGTCAGACAGAATAGACAGCAGCTCTATAGAGATGAGATGTTGACTTGGAATAAAATAATATAGTTATCAAATAAAACTAATGTAATATATTATATATATATATATATATATAACTAATGTAATATATTATATATATAAAACTAATGTAATATATTATATATATATATATATATATAACTAATGTAATATATTATATATATATATATATATAAAACTAATGTAATATATATATATATATAACTAATGTAATATATTATATATATAACTAATGTAATTTAACCCACATAATGTAATTCATATATTTATTTATTTATTTATTATCAAAACCAAAATAGGTGATTCTTTTTTACGAATCGAACTGAAACCAAAAAAAAAWAAAAAAATACTAATCGCTCAGCACTACAGACTCCTCACCTGTGTAACCGGCTCCAGCAGGGCCTGAGGAGCCTCGGCCACGTTACTGAGGACATGAAGGTTGGCGGCGTTCATGTTCTGACCACTGGGCAACAACACTGTCAGCTAGCGGGCGACACACAGAATAACACACAAAACATTTCTACTTAATAAAGACCAAGAGTTCTGCTTCACTTGATATAGAACGTACCAGAGTTATGTACGATACAATATGATAAAACTTGTATTGGCCATTTTGCATTCAAGTTTATTCTTGTATTCTAATATAAATCCATGGGGAAATAAGTGTCAATAAAATGTACCTGTTGCGTCGTTCCATCCTGCTGAATGTAGGCCACCTGCGGCTGGTCCGAAAACACACTCTGGAAACCACAGATCGATGAAACTAAACATTTCTTCTAAAAGTATGTGGGAGAATAAAGTAGACATGGTAATGTCCTGTAAAAAAAAAAATGCTTTTTTAAAAGGCCTTGTTTCTCTCACCCCTGATCCGTCGGCCGGGTGGATGTACACTAGGGTGTGTTCTGCCGACTCCACGGAGGTGTAGGAGTTACCGTCTGCTGTGTAGACCACCTGCTGCTGTCCTCTGTCCTGCTGGTCTCCACTGTACACTATCTGGGCTACTGTACCGCCCTCAAAATGAGTGCACACTGACCAAGACGAGAGTTAGGATGCCACTGAATGCACAGAGAGAGTTAGGATGCCCTGACAACACAGAAGCAGGATTAGGATGCACACTGACACATCAGAAAAGAGTAAGGATGCACCTGACAATCACAGAACAGAGAGTTTGATGCACATGACAACACAGAAGAGAGTTAGGATGCACACTGAATACCAAGAACGAGAGTAGGATGCCACTGACAACCACAGCAAGAGAGTTAGGATGACACTGACACCAAGAAAGAGTTAGATGCACACTGACACCACAGAAAAACGATAACTGGTTTTAAAATCTGATGAAGGGATGGAAGTTATGAGGGGAAATTATTG
>NW_019944811.1:31774-40643 GCF_002910315.2 Salvelinus sp. IW2-2015 | reverse complement strand
CACCTGCACTACACACGAGAGAGAGATCCGAGACAGAGAGACAGACAGAGAGACAGACAGAGAGACAGAGAGACAGACAGAGAGACAGACAGACAGAGAGACAGAGAGCGAGAGAGAGAAGAAAGAGAGAGAGACAGAGAGAACACTTTAGAAATGTAATCGTGAACTAGGCTTATTCATGATTTTTTAAATGTCCCGTTGTTTCAATGAGTTTTGATGAAGATCCTGAATTAGACTAAATGGATCCGCTTAACATTGCAAGATAGACCTGAGCTTCAGGGTGAAGTTACACCTAGATTACAGGTCTAGGATCAGCTTCTGCTGCCCCAACCTAACCTTAAAGGATACTTTGGGATTTTGGCAGAGCCCTTTATCTACTGACCCAGAGTCAGATGAGGCCCTTTATCTACTGACCCAGAGTCAGATGGGGCCCTTTATCTACTGACCCAGAGTCAGATGGGCCCTTTATCTACTGATCAGAGTCAGATGAGGCCCTTTATCTTACTGACCCAGAGTCAGATGAGGCCCTTTATCTACTGACCCAGAGTCAGATGAGGCCCTTTATCTACTGACCCAGAGTCAGATGAGGCCCTTTATCTACTGACCCAGAGTCAGATGGGCCTTTATCTACTGACCCAGAGTCAGATGAACCCTTTATCTACTGACCCAGAGTCAGATGAGCCCTTTATCTACTGACCCAGAGTCAGATGAGGCCCTTTACTACTGACCCAGAGTCAGATGAGGCCCTTTACTTACTGACCCAGAGTCAGATGAGGCGCCCTTTATCTACTGACCCAGAGTCAGATGAGGTCCTTATCTACTGACCCAGAGTCAGATGAACTCCATTTTTATGTCTCTGCAGTTTGAAGGAAGTTGCGAACTAGCGCTAGTACACGCTAGCAGATACCCATAGACTTCCATTCATTGTGCTAACGCTAGTTAAAATTTGTTCTCACAAAACTACCTCCAACTTCCATCTTACTGGACACAGAGACAATAAAAATGGTGTCCGTCAGTTCATCTGACTCTGGGTAAGTAGATAAAAAAAAGGACCTTATTGCTAAAATCCAGCAGTATCCTTTAACCATTAGTGAGGGAAAATGCAAAACTAACACAGATCAGGGGCAACTCCACCCTACTTGTAAGAATGAGTGAGTACAGAAGGGGTGTCAAACTCATTCCACAGATGGCAGAGTGTCTGAAGGTATTTCTTTCAATTAAGACAAGCAGCTGAGCGGGAGTCCTTACTGAGACCTAGACAACCAGGTGAGGAGAGTTCCTTACTGAGACCTAGACAACCAGGTGAGGAGAGTTCCTTACTGAGACCCTTAGACAACCAAGGTGAGGAGAGTTCCTTACTGAGACCTAGACAACCAGGTGAGGAGGAGTTCCTTACTGAGACCTAGACAACCAGTGAGAGAGTTCCTTACTGAGACCTAGACAACCAGGTGAGGGGAGTTCCTTACTGAGACCTAGACAAACCAGGTGAGGGGAGTTCCTTACTGAGACCTAGACAACCAGGGAGGGGAGTTCCTTACTGAGACCTAGACAACCAGGTGAGGAGTTCCTTACTGAGACCTGGACAACCAGGTGAGGAGAGTTTCCTTACTAGAGACCTTAGACAAACCAGGTGAGGATTTTCTTTGTTTTTACAAATTGACCATTTCTAAATGTGGAAATGAGATGGTAATATTTTTTTTTACAAAGCACATTATAGTGCAAAATGCATGGATGCAAATAAATTGTTTATAACCGTCTGGTATGCTGTTTGTTGATTAGCTACAGTAACTATATTACTGTGGTTACAAACGTATGTATAGGTTGTTCTCCCTTTCAGAAATGCCATCAGAGCAACACAAGTATCTTTCTGTTACATTTATGAACAGGCATTGATTGCATAATCATAGCACCTGACCATTATACGTGGAATAGTCTGGCGAGAGGAAGGGGGTTTGTATTTCAGCTGGTGCGTGTTGACTGCGTCCTTCTACAAATGGGTCAACGTATATTAGCTAGCTTAGCTTTTGTTGCTAACTATCAAGAGGGTAATATAGTGACATTATTATTTGGGATGGTTAGCTTGCTAGCTACCATTCCATTGACAGGGCAAAAAAATTACCCAAATAAACCAGCATGCCGGGTTTTATCGCAACGAGCAGTCAAACTAACCACTCTACGGGGGTAGGACAGAAACGCCGCCGAAAGCGCACCGGTGAGCGCGCAATGAAAATGGAGTCAAAACTAGACCATTATGCAACGATAACGCGCAATGTGTGAAATTGTGTTATTTTTCTAGTTTAAACACATATCGCCCGTATCGTGTARATTCTGTGTATTTCCCCCCTGCTCTGACCCCTCTGGTTGTCGGTTCCAACCGGACCATACCACAAAAATCAGCGCTGCAGAAACCCGGGCATTTACTGCGCCGCGGCCCCCGCAATATCACATTTAACGCTAATGTATGGCCGACCTTGAAAATGTACATCACAAATCGGATCCATAACATTAGTAATACTGTGCTGTATTTGGTAAATGGTCTATAATTTATCGGGGCCCTAAATATTTGGGCTAGACCCACCCGTCCCCCCTTCTAGTTGAGCCGAGCCTGGAGCTGCCGGAGAACAAGGAAGAAGAGGCTCCATTTTGGGTGGGACTAAACAACAACAACCACATTTGAAGCGACCAAACGAAAATCTGTATATTTCTATCGATATAAATGTGTTACCTAGTAGCGAGATTTTGATTGATACTTACAAGGAGGTGATCTAGAAATTGAACTTTTGGAATGAAGCAGAAATTCTCCCGGGTTTTTGATATATTTAATGAAAACGTTGAAGTTGTTCTTACCTCAGAATGGTAGCTGCAGAGGTGGCCGCGTTGCATATATTACCATATTCTTCCTAGCAACTCGCTGAGGCCTGTGTGGCGATTGGTGGAATATTATTGAGTGACAAAATTAAAACSTAACATATATATTTCACGACACCTTTTATGTAAACTTTTACTTCAACAATTACTTGATATATGTGTCAAGATTWAATGTCACATCCACAAGTACAGTGAAATGCCTTGATATATGGTATTGATGGGTAGCGGATTTCAATCAACGTTCACTCGAATAGTTATATGAAATGTATGCGTACCAAGGGTCAATGAATTTCGAACAAATAAAAAAATATATATAACGGATCAAAGTTACCCAATAAAAATTAACCTACGTTTTTATCAAATGAATCACTTACAGTAGTTTATTTGAGAAGGGTGCTATTTGCATTTGCAGTAAACCCCTCTTTATACTTCTGTTTGTCTATTTTTAAACTAGGAGAGGCGGAGGCGCTCCAGTGCGGTAGGTGGCGGTAATGCACAGTGACGTTGGATGCCTTCCGCCGATAAACCCTACAGAGGAAGGGACGGGGCAGTGTTGTCATGTTCGCGGTTTTATGACTAAATTATATATATTTTTATTTTATTTAACCTTTATTTAAATTGAACTACTTCGAAAACGATGTCACGTAGGAAAATGTATTGCTTAACGTTTTGGGACTCAAGCCAATCTTATCTGTAACACATCTGTCTAATCTTGCCATGGGTTTGTAGCACTTTATAAAACAGATCTTGTCACCTACTAAAGGACGAGAGACTCATCAACACTGCACATGAATCGGAGCAAATAACTACTCTGTCTGGCTTGACTTCCTCCACCCACTGCAGGGCCAGATTATCTATTATACGTTTCCTGACTTCTACCCACATTCCTGAACTACAAATACTGACCCAGTACTTCCTGTCCTTGGATCTTTTGAACCATCTGTGTAAATGGATGGCCACAACAATCCGAATCACATATCAATGTTATAAACCGAATCAGTACCCTCCTATCTTCTGTAGTCTCTCCCAACAGAGGTAGCCATGTGGATTTACACGAATGGCTACCGTTGGATAAACTCCCTTTCTACAGTCCAATCTCCTTCTCTGTTATTAACCACTACACCAAAGTTGTGTCTGTTCTTCGCTCATGTTCAAAGGTCGGTTGTCCAATATATTGCCACTCTGGTCCTATCTGTAATGGCATATCTCTATCTCCACCTTGCCCGCACTGGCACGTCCAAATCGCCCCATACATATTCTGAGTCCTACCTTATGACATCTAGTTCTCAATGATGTTGGCTGCGAATCCGATACGCATTAACTGCCATACTCTATACAGATGAGGTCGGGCTCGCGAACCAACGCTTATACTGCGATGTTATTCAGATGAGTCTTGCGCTGCCAACCATACGTATACTGCGTAGTCTTTACGATGAGTCCAGCTCCGAACCCATACGCTATACTGCCTAGTCTATTACAGATTGAGTCCGGCTCCGAACCATACGCTATACTTGCCTGTCTATTCAGATGAGGTCCGGCTCCGACCAATACGCTATACTGTCCGTAGTCTATTACAGATGAGTCGGACGCGAAACCATACGCTAACTGCCGTGGTCTATTACAGAGGTACGGGCTCGCGAGCATACGTATACTTGCGTCAGAGAGTAGCTGCATAGCTTACGGTTTAGAGATGAGGCTCCCAGCGGCTATACTGCTACTGTGAGGCAGCGACATACCTATACTGCCGTGTCTTTACAGACAGTGTCGCTGCGAAACAGCTATAGCTGCTGTCATTACAGATAGGGTCGGGCTGCCGAACGCATTACGCTATACTGCGTAGGTGCTATTACAGAGAGGTCGGGCTGCCGAACCATCCTATACTCGGTGGTCTTTAAGATGAGGTACGGCTGCCGACATACGCTATACTGCGTTCTATTACGATAGGGTACGGGCTGCGACCTAGCTATACTCGCGTGTCTATACATGATGAAGTACGGGCTGCCGACCATACGCTAACTGCCTGTAGTCTATTACATGAGTAGGCGTGCCGACACATACGCTTATACGCCGTAGTCTATTACAGATGATCCGGCCTGCACGAACCAACGCTATACTGCGTAGCTATTAGATGCTACGCTGCCGAATCGACTGCTGGTTATACAAGCGGCTGCAATCATAGCTATACTGCGTAGTCTATTCAAGATGAGGTCAGGATGCCGACCATACGCTATACGCGCGTAGTTATTAATGATGGTCTGCGCTGCGAACATATCGCTATACTGCGTGCATTAAGATGAGGTCCGGGCTGCCGAACATACGCTATACTCCTGAGTTATTACAGATGAGGTCCGGGCTGCCGACCATACGCTATACCCGATTCAATAAGTCCTGCACCATAGCTAACTCATATCTAGACAGGCTAATGCAACATACATGGTCCTCAATGAGGAAGCCCAGCCTCCACTCTTCCGTCGACAGGCATCAACATTTAGTTTACCTTCTGACACTTTGCCACCCTCTCAATGTGTTCTGCAGTCGTCTAGTGTCAAACTCTACCCCATGGAAAAATCTGAAGGCCCCACCCTCGTCAATGTGTTCTGCAGTAACAGTCTAGGGTAAACCTACCCCAACGAACCTGCGAACGCCCAGCATCTCAATGTGTTTCTCCTGAGCAGTCTAGGGTCAAACTGACCCCTGAACCATAAGCCCCACTCTTCATGTGTTTTGCCAGCGTCAGTCTGAGGTCAAACTCTACCCAAAACCTGAAGGCCCCCAGCATCTCAATGTGTTCTGCCCAGGTCAGTCTATGTCAACTCTACCCCGTGGAACCTGAAGGCCCCCGCATCTCAATGTGTTCTGCCCAGGTCAGTCTAGGTCCAAAGTTTACCCGTGGAACCTGAAGGCCCCACCCTCCTAAGTGTTTCTGCCCAGGTCAGTCTGGTCAACCTACCCCGTGGAACCTGAAGCCCCCACTCTCTCATATGTGTTCTGCCAGGTCAGTCTAGGGTCAAACCTACCCAAGGAACTGAAGGCCCCCACCCTCTCAATGTGTTCTTCCCAGTCAGTCTAGTGTCAAACTCTACCCCGTGAACTGAAGCCCCAGCATCTCAATTGTTCTCCAGTCAGTCTAGGTCAAAGTTACCCGTGGAAACTGAAGCCCCCACCCTCTCTTATGTGCTCCCATCAGTCTAGGTCAAACTCTACCCCGTGGTAACCTGAAGGCCCCACTCTCTCAATGTGTTCTCCCAGTCAGTCTAGGTCAAATCACCAAGGAACTATGCGCCACGCTCTCAAGTTTCTTCCGCATATAACCGCTCAACATACCTCATCCTCGCACCTTCCTCTGGTAATAACCATTGAGTTTTTTCACAGATAACCGAATCCCACATTCAATGGGCCACACTCTTACTCGTCAATGCTTTTTAGTTCCTGACTATAGGCAATTTCTTCCCCTCCATAAGCCGCCATATCTGCAAACACACCTCCAATATCGGCCGTCCTGAGAGTAAAAGATCCATTGATCTGATTGAGAAAAACAGAGACTAAACGCTCCCCTGTGGTGAAACCATATTACCTTAGCTCACCTCATAAGACGACCCTTCCAAACAGGAAATCTTTATCCAGTTGTACGTTTTCCTGCCTTCACCTATAAATAACTTGATTAAGAACCCTCCATCCACATCATACGCTTCTTCACATCAAAAAAAGACAAGCCCAAAATCTCCTTGTTCACCTACTTCCTGACCATCTGCTTCTAAAGAGATTGGGTCACATAGTTCCCTTCCTGACCTTGCTCTTCTAAGCAGAGGCACTGGTGTCATAGTTTCCCCTTCCACCTCTCTTTCTAAGCAGAGTACTGGTCCATAGTTCCCCTTCCTACCTCTGCTTCTAAGCAGATACTGGTCCATATTCCTCTTCCTACCTCTGCCTAAGCAGATACTGGGTCCATATCCCCTCCTGACCTCTGCTTCTAAGCAGAGTACTGGTCCATAGTTCCCCTTCCTGACCTCTGCTTCTAAGCAGAACTGTGTCCATAGTTCCCCTTCCTGACCTCTCTCTAAGCAGACACATGGGTCCATAGTTCCCGCTTCCTGACCTCTCCTTGCTTCAAGCAGAGCACTGGGTCCATAGTTCCCCTTCCTACCTCTGCTTCTAAGCAGAGTACTGCGTCCATATCCTCTCCCCTTCCTGAACCCACTCTGATGGCATACTACCCCCGCCTCTGCAGAATAAGTCTGCCTCTCCTAATCATACGTTCCATAATCTTATAGCTTGTTGGCTGTTGGTCCTTTCCTCCATCCGATTTCCACTACTGTCTCCTCCATCTGTCTGTATTGATTGGTTCCACTACTGTCTCCTCATCTCTGGCTAGTTGATTGTTCACTACTGTTCTCCTCCATCTTCTGTATTATTGTCCCACTACGTCTCCTTCCCATCGGTTCTGAGTATTGTCCACTACTCTCCTTCCATCTGCTCTGGTAGTTTGCCCACCCTACTCTCCTCAGCTGTCTGGTAGTTGATTGGCCCACTAACGTACCCTCCAGCCGTCTGTAGTTATTGCGTCCCACACTGTCTCCTTCCACTGTCTGTAGTTATGTCCCACTACTTCTCCTTCCAGCTGTCTGTAGTGATTGTCCCACTACTGTCTCCTCCAGCTGTCGTAGTATTTCCCTCTACTGCTCCTTCCACCTGGTCTGGAGTTGATAGTCCCAACTACTTCTCCTCCAGCTGCTGGTAGTATTTCACCTCCCAGCTGTCTGTATTATTGCCCACACTGTCTCCTTCCATCTGTCTGTAGTTGATTTCCCACTACTGTCCCTTCTAGTCTTGTAGCTTGATTTCCACTACCTTCTCCTTCCAGCTGCTGAGTTTCTCCTCCTCCAACACTCTGTGTACTACACAATACCTTATTCAGCACCTCATCACACAATGGGCGAACATAACATAGACACACCTCATCTTCCCAGTAAGTAACCCAGCCTTACCTATTCCCTTTTCACCTCTGCCATTGTCATTCAACTCATCATGTAATCCTCCCTCCTATCCAAACACTACCAGGATGCTCCTCTCTCATCTCTCTCGTCCCCTCGCACCCCTCTGACAAATTTACAACTACTGGAAAGCTTGCCATCAATCTCGCCTTCTCCTCAACTGTTACTGCACACCTTCCCACTCGTCAACACTGGCAATTAATCCCACTCCCTCTGACCCCACTCATCCTCTAACCTCCACATTCCCTCCTATTCTTACAGAACTGACACCAACATGACCCTCTTTGACTGAACGATATGTATCCACACCAGCCCGCTTATACTAATTCAGGACTGATGATAGTCTCCTCCACCAGCCTCCTGCTGATACTGAATCAGACTGAAGATAGTCTCCCTCTCCAGCCTGCCTTGTTTATACTGAATCAGATATGATATTTCCTCACCAGCGGCTTATACGAATCAGACCTGAAGATAGTTCTCCTCAACCAGCCTTTATATGAATCAGACTAGATAGTTCTCCTCACCAGCCTATACTGAATCAGACTGATGGATATTCTCCTCACCAAACCTGGCCGTTTATACTAATCAGACACGAAGTTCTCCACACCAGCCTGCCTGTTTATACTGAATCAACTGATGATAGTTCTCCTCACCAAGCCTGTTTATTACTGAATCATGACTGACGATAGTTCTCCCTCACCCAGCCTGGGCCTGTTTATACTGAATCAGACTGATTATAGTTCTTCCCACCAGGCCTGCCTTTTATACTGAATCAGACTGACGATAGTTCTCCTCACCCAGGCCTGGGCCTTTTAACTGAATCAGACAACAGATAGTTCTCCTCACCAGGGCCTGTTATTACTGAACAGACGACAGATAGTTCTCTCACCAGGCCTGTATACTGAATCAGACTGACAATATTCTTCACCTTGCCTGTTATACTGAATCAGACTACAATAGTTCTCCTCACCAGGCCTTTTATACTGAACAGACTGACAGATAGTTCTCCT
>NW_019944811.1:28861-29748 GCF_002910315.2 Salvelinus sp. IW2-2015 | reverse complement strand
GGCCCCCACCCTCTCCAAGTTTCTCCCATATAACCTCAAGCATACCTCATCTCCCACCTTCCTCCTGGTAAATAACACTTGAGTTTTTTCCACAGATAACCMGAATCCCCACATCAATGMCCACCACTCTACCTKYTCAATTGCTTCTTGTACCTTCCTGACTAGGTATGGCACATTTCTTCCCCTCTTCCATAAGGCCCCATCATCTGCAAACAACSACCTCCCAATATCCGMCCGTKCCTGAGAGTAAAAATCATTGATCATGATTGAGAACAACAGAGGACTAACCACGCTCCCCTGTGCTGAACCATAATCTACCTGGTAGCTGCCCACCCTCACCTYGACAGACCTTCCAAACAGGAAATCCTTTATCCAGTTGTACGTTCTTCCTCCTTCACCTATAATATCAAGCTTGATTAACAACCCCTCCATCCACATCATACGCCTTCTCCACATCAAAAAAGACAGCCACAACAGTCTCCTTGTTCACCTGAACCTTCCTGACCTCTGCTTCTAAGCAGAGTACTGGGTCCATAGTTCCCCTTCCTGACCTCTGCTTCTAAGCAGAGCACTGTGTCCATAGTTCCCCTTCCTGACCTCTGCTTCTAAGCAGAGCACTGGGTCCATAGTTCCCCTTCCTGACCTCTGCTTCTAAGCAGAGCACTGGGTCCATAGTTCCCCTTCCTGACCTCTGCTTCTAAGCAGAGTACTGGGTCCATAGTTCCTCTCCCCTTCCTGAACCCACTCTGATGTGGCGATACTAGCCCCCTGCTCTCCAGGAAGTAAGTCTGCCTCTCCGTAATCATACGTTCCATAATCTTATAGCTTGTTGGCCTTGTTGGGTCCTTTCCTGCCATCCGGATTGGTCCCACTACTGTCTCCTTCCA
>NW_019944811.1:7077-27934 GCF_002910315.2 Salvelinus sp. IW2-2015 | reverse complement strand
GAGGCACAATACTCTGTGGGGACGGGGCCTGGGATTAAAATATAAATATCGGACAAAAGCACACTTCAGCGCCGAGAGACATCCACAGACACTGACCATACGAGAGGACCTAAACAACAACCAGGCGCAAACACATACCAACCAACATGGAAGCAACACATGACACAGAATGGTAGCCACACAACAATGACAACACAAACACAGCAACACACATGAAACAACATGGTAGCAACACAAATGGTACAACAAAACATGACAACAACACGCTAGCAACACAATGGCATTGGCACACATACAACACAACATGGAAGCAACACACATGACAACCACAGCATGGTAAAGCAACCAACATGATCAACAAGCATGGTAGCAACACAACATGGTAGCCAACACAACATGACAGACACAACATGGAAAGCAACACAACATGGAAGCAACACAACATGACAAACAGCATGAACAACATGGTAGCAACACAACATGGTAAGCAACACAACATGACAACAACATCGGTAAGCAACACAACATGACAACAAATGGTAGCAACACAACCCTGACAACAACATGGGTAGCAACACACCATGGCAGCAAATGGTAGCCTCCAATGGTATATAATATTATAGGCTGCTTGATGGCCAACGGAGCAAATGGGAATCATTCTCCACTTTATAATCAGTTGGCATTGGGGATTTTTCCCAAAAAAGAACCAGTCGAGGGAGTTCCCTAACTTCTATGTTAATTCCACTCCGGAAGCCCGCGAGAAACCTAAGAACTGAGGGCCATGCATAAACCGTCGCTTGATACCGTTTCTTTCAAAGCACAGTCAACATTAGAATGTAGTTTAAACCACTCCTACCAATTATGTAATGCGGCTCTAAGTGGCGCCAAAGTCGTTTTCCAGTGCTTTTTCACATTATTATCATGGATGTGGCGGTTGAGGGAAGGGTTGATAGTGGAACTACTATAATCCTGTCATGATATTGGAATGCCTGGAAGTGCTGGAGGGGGTGGAGGCCAGGATCGAAAGTTAGGTTAAGTGGAGGGCATGGATAGCAGTTAGGTAATGTGGGGTGGGCAGGGCCAGGAAGAAGTTAGAGTCATGTGGTGTGGGAGGGCCAGGATAAGAATTAGGGTAATGATGGTGTGGAGGGTGAGTATAGAGTTAGGTAATGTGGAGGGCCAGGATAGAAGTTGGGTAAAATGTGGGGTGGAGGGCCGGATAGAGTTAGGTAATGTGGTGGTGGTGGGCCAGGAATAGAAGTTAGGTACTGTGGGGTGGACGGGCTCAGGATGAAGTGTAAAGGCTATTTGTGGTGCTGGTAGTCCATGTGAGGGGGCATAAGTTAGGTAATGTGGGTGTGGAGCTGGCCAGCGATAGAGTTATAGGTAGAGTATGTGGTGTTGGACGGTCAGGCATAAGAAGATATAGCGTAATGTGGAGGGCCCAGATATGGAAGTAGGTAATGTGGGTGTGGAGGGTAGGATAGAAGTTAGCGTAATGTGGGGTGGAGGGCCGCAGGAATAGAGAGTTCAGTAATGTGGTGTGGTGGGCCAGGATAGAATTAGGTAGTTGTGGGGTGGCGGGCCCATGCGGACACGGTTAGGTGTAATGTTGGGGTGGGGGCCAGGGGGACGTTTAGGGTATAGTGCGCTGTGGTAGGCCAGGAATAAATAAAGTTAGGTTAATGTCGTGTGGAGGGCCAGGATAGACGTTAGGTATATGTGGTCCTGGAGGGTCAGGATAGAAGTTAGGTAATGTGGAGGGCCAGGATAGAAGTTAGGTAATGTGGGGTGGGAGGGCTCAGGATACGAAGTAGGTAATGTGGGGTGGAGGGCAGGATAGAAGTAGGTTATATGTGCGTCAGATGGAAGGGCAGGATTGAAGTTTTAGGTAATGTGTGTGTGGAGGGTCAGGATAGACGTTAGTGTTAATGTGGGTGTGGAGGGCCAGGATAGAAGTTAGGTATGTGGTGTGGAGGCAGGATAGAAGTTAGGTAATGTGGTGTGGAGGGTCAGGAATAAAAGAAGTAATAGGGTATGTGTGTGTGGAGGGTTCAGGATAGAAGGTTAGGTATGGTGGAGGGCAGATAGTAAGTTAAGTAATTGGTGTGGAGGGTCAGGATAGAAGTTTATGTAATGTGGTGTGGCGGGCCAGGATAGAAGTTTAGGTAATGTGGAGGGTCAGGATAGAGCTTAGGTAATGTTGGAGGGCCAGGATAGAAGTTAGGGTATGTGGAGGGCAAGCGATAGAAGTTAGGTAATGTTGGTGTGGAGGGTCAGGATAGAAGTTAGGTATGTGGTGTGGAGGGTTCAGGAATAGAAGTTAAGTAAATGTGGTGGTGGAAGGGCCAGGATAGAATTAGGGTAATGTGGAGGGTCAGGATAGATTTAGGTACTGTGGAGGGTCGCCAGGATAGAAGTTGGTAATGTGGAGGGCCAGGATGAACGTAAGGTTAACTGTTGGTGTTTGGAGGGTCGGATAGAAGTTGTAATGTTGGTGTGGAGGGCCAGGTAGAAGTTTAGGTAATCTGTGGTGGTGGAGGGTCAGGATAGAAGTTAGGTATGTGGTGTGGAGGTCGGATAGAAGTTAGGTAATGTGCGGGCCAGGATGAAGTAGTAATGTGGTATGGAGGGGTCAGGATAGAAGTTAGGTTAATGTGTTGTGGAGGGCCAGGAGAAGTTAGGTAAATGTGGGGGTCAAGGAAAGAAGTTCAGGTAAGTGGAGGGCCAGGATAGAAGTTAGGTAATGTGGAGGCCAGGATAGAAGTAAGGTATGTGGTGGGTGGAGGGTCAGGATAGTTAGGTAATGTGGTGTGGAGGGCCAGGACTAGAAGTTTGGTAATGTGGTGTGGAGGGTCAAAGGATAGAAGTTAGGTAATGGTGGTGTGGAGGGTCAGGATAGAGTTTAGGTAATGTGGCGGGCCAGGATAGAAAGTACGGTAATGTGGTATGGAGGGTCAGCGAATAGAAGTTAGGTATATGTGGTGTGGAGGGCCAGGATAGAAGTTAGGTAATGTGGAGGGCAGGATAGAAGTTAGGTAATGTGCGTGGTGAGGGCCAGGATAGAAGCTCGGTGAATGTGGAGGGTCAGGAATAGAAGTTAGGTAATGGTGGGTGTGGGAGGGCCAGGATTAGAAGTTAGGTAATGTGGAGGGCAGTGTAGAGTTAGGCTACTGTGGACGGCCAGGATAGAAAGTTAGGTATGTGGTGTCGGAAGCGGCAGGAACTGAAGTTAGGTAATGGTGGTGTGGGGGTCAGGATGAAGTAAGGTTAATGTGGGGTGGAGGGCAGGATAGAAGTTAAGGTAATCGCTGGTGTGGAGGGCCAGGTAGAAGTAAGGTAATGTGGGGGTGGAGGGCCAGGATAGAAGTTAGGTACATGTGGTGTGGAAGGGTCAGCGATAGAAGTAGGTAATGTGTGTGGGGGCCAGGATAGAAGTTAGTAATGTGGGTTGTGGAGGACGCTCACTCTGGGTATCTAGTGATGGCGAGGGACCAGGACTGATGTCCGCCACAGAGAGAGAGTCCTGACCTTGCACTCACTCTGGTATCTAGTGGGCGATGGCGGGAATCTGTGAGTGGGGAGGTGAGGGAGGAGTCGACAGTAGGGAGTGATCATACCGCATAGAATGCACGTTCGGGGCGGGGAGAGGAAAGCAGTCCCTGGTGGATGGAAGAGTGAGGGGCAACGGGAGGAGTAGAAACGGGGCATTTAGAGCACTGACAAGGATGCATACTTCCAACTGCTGATTCAGTATCAAACAGGCCAGGCCCTGGTGAGGAGAGACTATCATCAGTCCCTGATTCGTCTAACAGGCCCTGGTGAGGAGAACTATCCATCAGTCTGATTTCAGTATAAACCGGCCAGGCCCTGGTGAGGAGTACTATCCTTCAGCTCCTGATTCAGTATAAACGGCCCTGGTGAGGAGAACCTCCCGGTCAGTCTGATTCCAGTATAACGGCCCAGGCCAGGTGAGGAGAACTTATCTGTCAGTCTGATTCGTATAAACACGGCCCTGGTGAGGAGAACTATCTGTCGTTCTGATTCGTATAAACAGCCAGGTGAGAAACTTCTGTCAGTCTGATTCAGTATAAACAGGCCCTGGTGAGGAAACTAATCTGTCAGTCTGATTCAGTATAACAGGCCCTGGTGAGGAGAACTATCTGTCAGTCTGATCAGTATAAACAGGCCAGGCCTGGTGAGGAGCTATCCGTCAGTCTGATTCAGTATAAACAGGCAGGCCCTGGTGAGGAGATATAATCAGTCTGATTCAGTTTAACAGGCCGCAGGCCCTGGCTGAGGAGAACTATCTCGTCTGGATCAGCTCTAAACAGGGCTCTGGTGAGGAGAACTATCCATAGTCTGATTCAGTAATACAACGGCCCAGGCCCTGGTGAGTGAGAACTATCCGTCAGTCTGGATTCAGTATAAACAGGCCAGGTCTGTGAGGAGAACTATCCATCAAGTCTATTCAGTATAAACGGCCCTGGTGAGCGAGAACTATCCATCCGTCTGATTCGTATAAACAGGCCTGGTGAGGAGAAACTATCCTTCAGTCTGATTCAGTATAAACAGGCCCTGGTGAGGAGAAACTATCCATCAGTCTGATTCGTATAACAGGCCCAGGCCCTGGCGAGGAGAACTATCCTTCAGTCTGGATTTTGGTAGACCGTCATTGTAAATAAGAATGTTCTTAACTGACTTGCCTAGTTAAATTAAATTAAATGTACCACTTGTGTAGCTTACCTGGAGCTGGCAAACCAATTTAATAAATAGGCTATAACTTCAGTTTATTGTTGTTGTAGCCTTATGTTAGWATGCAATTATTAATGGACATGTTTCGTTAATTAAATTGTACGTTTTCAAAGCMCTATCGCAATTGTCGATCAGTTAGAACGCATTAGATTGACGGTGACAGTCATATTAGGCTACAAGTAAAACAAAAACAGAAACACTGCCTGTTGTTGACAAGCATATTCATTATATATACATATTATTAATATTTAATTCAGTGATTGAAATTATGACCCCATCCTCAGTAGCCTGTTCAAGCAGCCTATTGGGGGAAACAACCGCTTCTTWCCTCGAAATCGCCTCTCTATTCATGTTGAATACTTTCGTCTGTTTGAACTAAGCGAGCTGCTAAATCGTTCAGTTTATATCTTGCCTACATCTTGTCTAGGCTACTGTAGTCTATCTGAAATGTAATCAGGGACTATAGGCTACCTTCCTTTATCCAAGCAAACCATGGCAAAATTGAATTACAATCATAAACCCAGATGTTAGTCGAGCCTCATGGCCTATTGAATGGAAACAAAGTCGGACTGCCACCCCTCATAGCCTGGTTCCGCTCTTAGGTTTCTTCCTGGGTTTTGCCTTTCTAGGGAGTTTTCCTAGCCACCGTGCTTCTACACCTGCATTGCTTGCTGTTTGTGGGGTTTTAGGCTGGGTTTCTGTACAGCACTTTGAGATATCAGCTGATGTAAGAAGGGCTCTTATAAATACATTTGATTTGATTTGAAGTCAATCTCGTAAATGAGCCATTATATACTGTTTGTAGTCTTAACATCTGGCTCATAATAACAGCACAATTGCCAGAAAATTCGTTTTTTTAAATTATTATTTATTTGTTGTTGTGTCATCCAGCGTTTCTTGCTCAGAGATTTGAGCTCCTCTGTATAACTTTCTTCATTCAAACTCTTCTGTCGGATTTATCTATAGTTAAACACGTGCGCAAAGAGGGTTTATTTACAAATTATAAACCTGTTCGATGCTCTGAATGCCGATTGGCTGAAAGCTGTGGTATATCAGACCCATAACCATGGGTATGACAACAACAAAAAAAATAGTTATCTGTTAGAATTACGTTGGTAACCATTTTATAATAGCAATAAGGTATCCTGGTTTGTGGTATAATGGCCAATAAACCACAGCTAATGAATGTAACCAGGCACACTATGTAGCGTCATGCTAGAAACAGTCCTTAGCTGTGGTATATTGCCACATACCATACCTCCTCTGGCCTTATTGCTAAATCATAGCAGTCAAACGAGTTAAATCATCCAATGATGAAAAATTACTCTGTCAAGTTTAATAAGGGAATTTCTCATTCAAACTCTTCTGTCGGATTTATCTATAGTTAAACACGTGCGCAAAAGAGGGTTTATTTACAATTATAACCTGGTTCGAGCTCTGAATTCCGATTGGCTGAAAGCTGTGGTATATCAGACCCAATACCATGGGTATGACAACAACAAAAAAATAGGTTTTACTGTTAGAATTACGTTGGTAACCATTTTATAATAGCAATAAGGCATCCTGGGGTTTGTGGTATATGGCCAATAAACCACAGCTAATGAATGTAACCAGGCACACTATGTAGCGTCATGCTTAAGAACAGTCCTTAGCTGTGTATATTGGGCCACATACCATACCTCCTCGGCCTTATTGCTAAATCATAGCAGTCAAACGAGTGTAAATTCATCCAATGATGAAAAAATTATCCTGTCAAGTTTAATAAGTTTAATATTAATTTTCCACTTAATTAAAGTGACATGTAATTTTTCATCAGATGAATTATTATCTTGAGGAAAAACACATTTTTCTTCTAACTTCATTAACAGTTACTACAATATTCCTTATTAAATGGCTCGATAACGTTATGGAGAAAAAATATATATTTTATAAATATGGGTAACTCCCCTTTTGGGCTAGTGTTCAGGTCTTTTGGAGCAGGTTTTGAGTTGTCATTGTCTAGAAATTTTAGCTACACCTGGCAACCCTGAGCTGGGGCGACAACTGTAGCTAGCTAACCGTACACCGGTAGACCGTGTCCTTCGTCCCCGTCTGTCAGGCACTGTTTGCCTGCAGTTGTGTGAACGGCCGCAGGTGTTAAGCAGGGCAGGAGCGAAGGACACTGTGTGCTAACTAGCCAGCTCGTCCGGTACACAGCAGGCGGGCGAAGGGGGCGACATCGGTAGGGAGCTAACTAGCACACGGAGTCTCTACAGATAAAACAATGAGCCAGATGTTTCACCGGATGTATACATCTGGTAGACAATTCCCATCACCAGAAACAGGTATGGTGACGAGAGAGGAAGCCCAGAGGCCGGCGGTGGTAGAATATGGATTTTGTCCGACATTCTGCTAATTTTCTAATCGATTAAACATTTGATCTCAATAACGTTTTCTGTTCCCATTAACAGAATTGACTGAGTTTTGTAGACTTTACACTTTGCCAAAGTTTCGAAAAGGGCAAAGTGAGTTATTACAAACATGCACTTCATAGAGTAGACGTTCACAAACGGAAATATGGAAATACACGCTAGAACTTGCAGTTAGGGTTACGTAATCTGAACGATCTGGGAAAATACATTATTTTTTAATGTGTTGATGTTTTGTTTTTAGTCAGATTTGATATTGACATGCTTTGTCTATGTGATGTTACAACCGTTTTTTTGTGATCTCAGTAAAAAAATTTTTTTACAGGAAACCTATATTTGATTTCCAATAGTGAGCGGAGAAAGGCCATCACTTGGAAACTTGTGACATTCATGTCATTTAGCAGATGTTTCTTATCCAGAGGGACTTACAGGAGCAAGTACCTTCCTCAAGAGCACAGACAGGTTTTTCACCTAGTCGGCTCAGGGTTCAAACCGGCAACCATTCGGTTACTGGCCCAACACTCTTAAACACTAGGCTACAAACTGTTACTTGCTTTGCTCTAGCAAAGATTTAAAAAATAAAATAATTGTGTCTCTAGTCTACATTCTGTGTCTGATCCAGTCATCAGCATGAACTTCCTATATGAGCTATGATTCAGAATGGTTATATGGCAGGGTGGTGGTGTTTTCTGGTAGAGGCCTCTCCCTCCATGTTGCAATACTCCCTGGGTTCATGTCGGAAAACTTTCCTCTCGCTCATCCTTTA
This sequence comes from Salvelinus sp. IW2-2015, assembly GCF_002910315.2. Classification (NCBI taxonomy): domain Eukaryota; kingdom Metazoa; phylum Chordata; class Actinopteri; order Salmoniformes; family Salmonidae; genus Salvelinus; species Salvelinus sp. IW2-2015. The sequence continues at coordinate 20,005 of NW_019944811.1, read as the reverse complement.
AACGTCCAGAAACCCCCCCTCTGTATCAAAGAGGACCGTGGTGACGTTTGAATTTCCATTGCAAATCAGTGACCTGGATTGAAATGTTTTAATCTGTGAAATTGATTGATGTTATAATATCAAGGTCCACTTCATCCAATCCAGAGAGATTAAATCCCTTCACCAGATTAAATCCCTTCACCAGATGATGGATGAATGGTTAAATGTTGGCACGTGGCACGTGGCAGCGGTGTGTGTGTGTGTGTGTGTGTGTGTTTGTGTTAGCCACAGGTGTGTCCTGAACTCAACTTCTGTCATCAATGTTTGTAGTCACCACTCACCAGAAACTGGTGATACACCCGCAACACTGTACCTTTACACAGAGACCGCACCACAGGATGTATGTGATACACAGTAGACCCACACACAGGATGTACACGTGATACACAGAACCAACTACAGGATGTACACGGTGATACACAGGACAACACACAGGATGTTGCGTGATACACAGAGACCACACCACCAGGGAAGTACGGTTGATAGCCACAGAGACCAAGACCACAAGGATGTCGGTGATACACAAGACAACCACAGATGTACGGTGATACACAGAGACCAACCACAGGATGTTAGGTGGTGCTGGGTGGTACGTTTCCCGTGGCTTGAGGGAGACCCTCTGTTTACAGTTGTCCCGTGGTCTTGAGGGAGACCCCTGTTTACAGTTGTCCGTGCTTGAGGGAGACCCCCTGTTTACAGTTTGTCCCGTGGCTTGAGGGGAGACCCCTGTTTTAGGGCTTCAGTTGTCCCCGTGGTTTGAGGGAGACCCCCTGTTAACAGTTGTCCCGTGGCTAATAAACAATAAATATTGTCCATAAAAGGTGTGAAATCATCAGTGTTGTAAAAAGTACCCAATTGTCATACTTGAGTAAAATATTCCTTAATAGAAAATGACTCAAGTAAAAGTAAAGTCACCCAGTAAAAATATACTTGTGAGTCCTCCAGATCAGATAGGCAGTAGGATGACCAGGGATGTTTTATCTGTTTAGTGAGTCTCCGATCAAGTAGGGCAGTAGGGATGAAGGGGATGTTTTCTGTTTAGTGGAGTCTCCAGATAGAGGCAGTAGGATGACCAGGATGTTCTCTGTTTGTGAGCTTCCAAGATCAGAGGCAGTAGGGATGACCAGGGATTGTTCTCTGTATTAGTGAGTCCTCAGATCAGAGGACAGAGGGATGTAACCAGGGATGTTTTTGTTTAGTGGAGTCTTCCCAGATCAAGAAGGCAGCTAGGGAGACAGGGATGTTTCTCTGTTTTACAGTGAGTCTCCAGACAGAGGCAGTAGCGGATGACCAGGGATGTTTTCTTGTTTAGTGAGTCCTTCCAGATCAGAGGCAGTAGCGGATGACCAGGCGATGGTCTCTGTTTAGTGAGTCTCCCAGATCATGGAGGCAGTAGGGAGATGACCAGGGATGTTCTTCTGTTTCGTGAGTCCTCAGATAGAAGGCAGTAGGGATGACCAGGGATGTTTCTCGTTGTTTAGTGAGTCCCTCCAGATCAGAGGCAGTAGGATGACGGGATGTTTCTCTGTTTAGTGAGTCCTCCGACAGATCACTATCGGCAGTAGGGATGACCAGGGATGTTTCTGCTGTTTATGTGAGTCCCTCAGTTCAGAGGCGTTGGGATGAACAGGGATTTCTGCTGTTAGGTGAGTCCCCAGATCAGAGGCCAGTAGGGATGACCAGGGATGTCCTCTGTTAGGTGGTCCCTCCAGTCAGAGGCAGTGAGGGATGACCAGGGATGTTTTCTTGATAGTGCATGAAATGGACGGATTTCGTCCTATATGCAATGAACGTATTACATATGTAACGACGTAACTTTTGTAAAAATAGTATGGAGGTACAAAAGTAGCAATATTTCTCTTATGGAATTTTAGTCAAAAATATATGAATAGTAAAGTACAAGATATCCAATGAAACTTACTTAGATAACTATGTTAAAGTTATTTCTTAAATTAAGTACTTTACACCATTGTGTGGAAATCATATGGACAAGGGCTGAATTTATGTTAATGAATAATTAGCAAACATATGTTTGAATGCCATGAGAAATAATTTTCTGGTGTCTCACTCCAATCAGGGTTACTTGTCTTTTCCAAGCTTAGTTTTCGGGAAGACTTCCAGTTTTTGGTGTGGGCCGCCATTTCCGTTCCAATTTTCTGGGAACGACTGCTTCAGAAGCTCGGGTATTTTCCTGTATAACCAGGGAGCTAGTTTCTTATGACAAATGGTTTTTAGGGGTGCAACTGCATCTAGGTAAGTGCGCAACGGTTACAATTGAGTCCTCAGGTGGTTAACTGATTGTTTTGTCCTCTGACGTCCTTGGTGGCAGAGGGACGTCTGGAAGGGCATCAAAATCTTTGTGTTGTCTGAGAATTTGGGGTCTGAGCAGATATTTATTTGCTTGCGATTGCAAACGTAGATAAAAATGGTGGGTCCGATAGTCCCAGGATTATGAGGAGCAAAACATAAGATCTGACAACATTTATTCTGGGACAAAAACTAGGTCCAAGTATGACTGTGACAAGTGACGTAAGTCCAGAGACATTTGGACAAAACCGCAGTGATGAATGGCTCGAAAAGCACTTGTATTGGAGACTTTTCCATGTTGAATATTAAATCACCACAATTTAGAAATATTGCTTTGACTACAAGGTCGCGATAGAATTCAGGACCTAGTGAAGGAATGCTTATATGGCAGCAGGAAGGCCTCTTTAAATCAGTAGCAAATGCAGTTTTATGTAAGCAGCAATATTGAATAGTTTTTTTAAAACTTTGGATTAAAGTAGACTGGAGATCAGAAAATTGTATTATAAATACACTAGCAGTTGAGGAACAATGGGGAAGGAATTCTGCTTTGAAAGTTAGATTAAAAGAACTTGTAACTCCTTTTTGAAGGAAATGGCCTTGAATGTTTGATACTATCCGGATTTTGACCTTACCTTTGGTCTACACTCCATTGCAGACAGTCGTTCACAAACTCTCTTTAAGCTTTAGCCCCCCTCATCTCTTTAAGGGTTGATCCAGCCGAAATGCAGCGTAAACAGCAAAGCTCAAGAACCCAAGCTAACTTGTCTAAGCTAGCTCTCCGAGGAACAAGTTTTAGGATATACATTCAAATTGTTTTCTATACCAAATATTTAATTAATTTCAATGAATATGCATATAATTAGTAACTGGGTACTTTTAAAAGATGTGCAGGCAGGCCATTACATTTCTGTGGTCATTACTTTTATCAACGCTAACTCATACTGCGAATTCCCTCTGCAGCCATCTAAGAAGTTAAGGGTTAAGGGCATTTCAACTATTTTAAGGTCTACACCTGTTGTATTCAAGCACAGTGTGAGCAAATCAAAATTCTCCTCTGATGTGTCTGGAGAGAAGCTAGCGAAAGCTCAGCCCAATGTTAGCTTGGGTGCTTGACTGCCGGTTGTGAGTAGAGTCGAGACGATTAATCGGAAAGGCGATTAATTAGGGCCGATTTAAAGTTTTCATAACCAATCGGAAATCGACTAATAAAAATTACACCTTTATTTAAAATCTTATTTAAACTAGGCAAAATGAGGTTAAACTTTCTTATTGGCTGCCGAAGGGGCCAATGAGTAAGCCTTGGATGAGAGGTGCCCATAGTAAACTGCCTGAGACTCCTCAGTCCAGTTGGCTAATCAATATCGCTCGATTATGTTTCATCGATTATTGGGAGGTACGAAACCCATCTCTGTAAGTTCTAAATACTGTCTAATGAATGATGTCTGTGAAGGTATAGTACTAGCAACTTCAAAAAAACCTAGGTAAGAGTGATCCCCACTTCCTGTTTGAAAGTTTTTTTTCTGAGGTTGGCAGATTTTTACAACAAGCCATCCCGATTGTACATTACAGAGAGAATTATGTGATGAGCTTTTCACTTTCCTACTGATCTCCACTCATGTCAAATAGAACTTTGTTCTGATGACTCTAATGTGGAAGGAGGGGGCCCGAAGAAAGACAGGGATTTAGTCAGGCGTCTGCAACGGCTGACCATGAGCTTTACGACTGCGCGTTCACATCGAGGAGGACCGTCCGGTTCACACCCGCTCTTCTGCACACTCAATTTGAGAGCGGTTGAACGTTATTCTAAATTTAATGTAACAACACATTCTAAGATTGATTATGTACATCGTTTGACATGTTTCTCTATGACTGGTTTACGGAACTTTTTGGACATTTTCGTCATTACGCGTCTTTAGGTGAACGCGGCTTTGTGTGGACTTTGGAATTGTTTTTTACCAAACGCGCTAAACCAAAGTAGCTAATGGACAATAAATAACGGACATGATCGAACAAAACTTCAGAGCTATTTATGTTTGGCCCTAGGACCTGGGATTCCTGGTGACGAGTGCATTCTGTCTGACTGATCCATCAAAGGTAACCGGCTTGGGAATCATTTATCATAGTAATCCCATTCTGGTTTCTTGTTGACTCCCAACATGGGGCTAATTTGAACTCTTGTTCTGAGCTCCGTTCAGATTAATTTGAGTGTTTTGGCCCCTTTTTCGCGGTAAAAGTTTTATTAATAAAGTTATGTGACACAAACTAATGGGAATAGGTGCTATTTGAGACCCATCAAGGCGGTTTGCATAAGGAGAGGTATAATTAATAATTCCATGTGTAATGATTTGTATTATCATCTACATTTGATGAGTATCGTGTTGAAACGATTGATGGGGCCGTGTATATGCAAATCAAACATTTGATTGATAATTTTGAAGCAACTAGAAGATAAATCAAAACAGAGCGACTCCGACGAGATATGTAGAAGTGCAGCATTTTGTTGTAATATAATAGTATGAGCTGAATTTATCATATCACAATAACACTAACACAAATACTTTGGTGTTGAATATACATGAACCATCCTATTGCAGTCGTACATTTGAATAAATGCTAAGCAATGTGGTTCATGTTGTAGTGCTTCTAAATTTTATCTCTATCTTTTTGTGATGGTGTCTTTTGTGAAGCCTTTTTTTAAGCTAAGTGTTTCCGCTGGAAACACACCTCGGAGAGTCTGTAGCTTATTGTGTGGTATTTGGGTGGCTGAACTACTAAATAAATAGCTATTAATTTGTGTATTAGGTGCTTACTCTGAATATATGCATCACTTTGAAATCGCGATCGCGCTCACTTTGTGGTGGGATTAACTTGGACGACAGAATATAGAAGGTCATTGTAAAATAGGTATAGACATCATGTTCATTGTTAATTTGATTTTATGAACTCGATGAGTTTCTGTTGTTTTGAATTAAGGTGTCCAACTCACTTGCACCTTTAATGGGTCACTGGCTGTTGTCAAACTTACATGGGTCATTCATCCCGTTACCGGGATTGCAGCCAACAATGGGCAGTTAAGGGATCAAATAATACCACTTACACTAGACTAAAAAGCTCGCTTAGAGGACAAACATAAGTTAAACGGCAGCAGTAACAGATTAACCCAACAAGTGGCGAGGCTATATAGCAGAGGGCGGCTATACACCCGCAGTGGTGGTACGGACAGCGTGTATGGTCACTATGTGCGGTGGGCCAGCTGGCGTTTAGTGGCCGTGTTAAAACATTATAATACATGTGGGTAGCGAAGATATTTAAAGTGACTTTGCATAGATATAGATTGAGTAGCCAGCAGTGGTTATATAGAGGAATGTTGCGTGGGGGAAGCAATGCAACTTAGTCTGGGTAGCCAATTTGATTAGATGTTCAGTATCCTATTGCTTGTGGTAGGGAGACTGTGTTTGTTATGCTAGGAGAGCCCTCTTAGAGCCGTAGACTGGCCCTCCCTGGTATGTTGCCATGCGGTAGCAGAGAGGCACAGCCTATGACTTAGGGTGGGCCTTCCTCTGACACGGGCCCGCGATCGCCTGGTACTAAGAGGTCCGGGATGGCAGGGAAAAGAGGCAGCTCCTTGTTCCTTAGTGATGTACTGGGCCGTAATGCACTAACCCTCTTTGTAGTGCCTTGCAGCCTACTACGAGATTTGGTTTAAACGCTTCCCTAAATGTTTGTCATTGTTAGGCACACAGAGCATTTTACAACAGGCGTAGTCTCTTCTTTGCCAACAGTCCAGTTTTGTTGCTCAGGACAGAATAAGCAAGCTGACCTCTGTGCCACGCTCAGTGTAACCCGTGATAAAGTTGTAAACAGCTGTGCATGTCCTTTACAGCCCCTCCTCCCCTTTACAGCCCCTCTCCCCTTCCAAGCTCATGCAGCTAACCGCGTGTCTTATCTTTGGGGTGGCTTCATTCCAGTTTACATAACTATTTTAACATCACAAACAACACTGGTAATCAAACGCTCCGGTTTAAAGACGGGTAATCATGTCAGTTCTTCCTCAGAATGTCCAGTCTGAATGCCCTAACAGCTTATGGCAGGATTCCTCGCGGATGTTCTCTGGCAGTCATAATTTTTTAAAACTGACTGCTGACCCCAGCCAACCGTCAGATCCCTGCGTAGGTCCAAAGATTAACTGTCACACGGCTTATCAGTTTCCATTACAAATCCTAGTATTAGGCTGGACGAGTATTAGTTCTGCTAGTTGTGGTCCGGTGTATTTGGTAGCACTTGGTCTCAGCTTTTGCATCTCGTTAGTTGCCGGATGGAAAGGTGTTTACTGAAGCCACAGCCTGTTGTGAGTCCTCGCAATGAGCCAAAAAGTTGATGTTGATGCAGAATAACGCAACCAGAGGAAAGTAATAGAGTACATACAAGGAGCAGAACTAACAGGGTGCACGTTTAATGAAGTTGCCAGCCTAAACACATCTCCAACACATTGTTCCTTTTGCTTGCTATCAAATGTTTAAGAAGAACCAACTTCTTGTCTTTGTGAATGTGCGTGTGCTTGGTAGTTTCTGGTCGAGAACTAACGCAATACCTTAAATTGAGAGCAACACTAAACGGTCTCTCCCTGTCTTGCTGACGAGTGATGCCTGGTAGAAATTGTGTTGAGCTGAAGTTGTACCCTATTTGGATAATCAGAAATGTGATGCGCAAGTCCAGATTGAGCGTGTCGGAGCGCGCAGTGCCCCGGTCACCTGTCTTCTGTGGCGAGGTTTTTCATAGCGCTCCAAAAGCACAACGGTGAGCCCTCAGAGCACTCGCTGCCCAATCCTTATGTCGATCCAGGCAATAAGGGCAGTGCCGCTGAAGTGAGGGTGAGGCGAGTGGTTTTTTGTGTTCCTCGAGCGATGAGGGTAATAATAGTTAGAGTGTATGGGCTCCATCAATGGGGTCACTCCCTGGGGATAAGAATTGTGGTTAATTGTTTCTTCTTCCCCTTTGGTGTTATATTTAGTGGGGATGAAGGTGGGAACGCGTTGCGACCCACCCCATCGAGGTCATGGCCGCAAGTGTGCTTTGGGTGCCATCGTGGAGTAATAGAGGAATTTTAGCCCTATCATCTAACAGATCATTATGCTTTGAACTCATACTAGTGTCACGACACACATCGAGTCAAACGTCTCTTGTACTCTTCACTAATTGCAGCGAGCACTGGGTGCCTACTAATATTGGTAGGGCTATGGAGGCTGTGCTCTGCAGTTCAGTGCAATCAATTTTCGAGTTAAACCATATATGTTTTTTTTTAATGCGAGCCTGACTGTTTGCCATTTCGGTACACTCTCCCTAAGAATCGCTTAAGATATATTGCCCCTTAATCCATATGTCATACTCTCTGCAGAACATGATCACCCGTAAAGTTAGATTTTTTTTTTGGTTTGGCTTATTGAACTAATTCAGTTAAGGGTGAAGGTGTGGTTTACATCCGGTTCCCGGAATTAACGGTATCATGAAGGGGTCCCTAATCTGTACTACACAGAAATTGCTTTAATTAAATGTTATCCGTTATTCATTCTCTTCATGGTGTAAGCAATGTTCAAAGCTGGCCTTAAATGGGTATGAGATCATATCAATATTTTGCTGTGACTCTTAATGTGGATGATGACTACAAATATTTGTTGGTCTGATGTGATTCAATAAGGAGCATCCAGACGCTGCACTTGATTCAATTGTTAAAAAAATTGCTTCTAATTATTGATAAACACTGCACCTGTTAAGAAAATGACTGTTAGAATCTGTTTAAGGCTCACATTGGACTGATGAGGAATGGAAGAAACTATATGGTTTAAAAGAGATGGGTCAAAGGAGTGGTCAATAAGGCTGGCTGCACTCTGACTGGCTTACCTGACTGCCAAATTGAGAATTGTGACTAAACTCAACAATAAGAAAGCCTATTATGAAGCAAGATCATGATTATAAAGAATTAGTGGAAAAATACATGTTGAGTACTTTAAATGGAATTATAGGCAGAAAGACATGTTCAACTCCAATCTTCATTGAATCAGCACTGCCTTATTCATTCACAAACCCATTTGACGTTGGCAATTATTTTAATGATTACATAATTGGCAACGTGGGCGAACTGAGGCAGGACATGCCAACGCGCAATTGAGCCATCGTACTCGAGCATAGAAAATCATAAATGTAAGAAATGCATTGAAAGTTAGTATGCGGAGAGGTTGGATTATTTTTTAATCGAGTACAAGTAATGATAAACCTCCTGGCATTGACATTTACATGGAAAGTCCTGCTGAGGATGGTAGTGATTCCTAGAAGCCATTCCAATGCTGTCATATCTTTAGCAGAAGTCTTTTGTCCTCAGGCTTAACTCAACAGGTATAACAGCCTCAGTCACAGCCTCTTTCAGCCTATTGCGGACAGTCTGAGCACTGATGGAGTGATCTGTCGTTCCTGGTGTAACTCGGGCATTGTTTGTTGCCGAATCCGTCCTGTTCCTACAGGTGTGATGTGCGAATGTACCGAATCCTGTGCAGGTGTTTGTCTCAGAGTCAGTAGAGAAGGCCTTTAGTGTCCTACGCTTTCATAAACCCTTTGCAATGAAGATCACAGTTGAAGCCGAAAGTTTACATACACTTAGGTTGGAGTCATTAAACATCGTTTTCACCACTCCACAACAAACTATAGTTTTGGCGGCGCATTCTACATTTGCAACATGACAACAAGTAATCTTTTACCAACAATTGTCTTAGACAGAATTATTTCACTCATTCGACTGTTATCACAATTCACGGGTCAGAGGTTTACATCCCACTAAGTTGACTGTGGCTTTAACTCTCTGCGCTAATCGGATCCCTTATTTACGGGATAAATTTTCCTAAACAACCGGCTGAATTGCAGGGACGCAAAATATTACAACAAATATTTAAATCATGCAATACAAGTGAAATATACAAAACACCTGCAGAATCAGTTTTGTTATACTCACAGAACAATATTCCTTGACAGTTTGGAAAACTTTGGAGTGTTTTCTTCTATCCTAATCTATAAATTATATGCATATTCTACGATCTGGACTGAAGAAAATAGTCTGTTTACCTTGGCACGTTATTAAAAAAGAAAAAGAAATCAGACCGTTAGCGTCAAGCAGGTAACTTCTCTAGGAATATTTGGGACGCTAACGTCCCACTTGGCCAAAAAGCCAGTAAAAATGCAGAGCACCAATTTTAAAAATATATACTTATGAAATTTCAAAACTTTCATGAAATCACAACATGAAAGACACCAAATTCAAAGCTACACTTGTTGTGATCCAGCCAACATGTCTGATTCAAAAAGGATTTACGGTGCAAGCAACACCACAACGATTTGTTAGCGTCAGTACATAGCCACAGAAAAACAACAGCCAAAGAGAGGAGTAACAAAAAGCAGAAAGAGAGAGAAAGAATCACAACCTTTGATGATCTTGCATCAGATGACACTCAATCAGGACTTCATGTTAACACAATCACATGTATGTTTGGTTCGGTAAGTTCATAATTTATATGGCAAAAATCTGAGTTTAGGCGGGACGCTACTGTCTCACTGGCAAAAAGCCAGAGAAAAATGCAGAGCGGCAATCTAATTAATTACTATTAAAATCTAACTTTCATTAAATCACACATGAAAGATACAAATTAAAGCTACACTGGTTGTGAATCCATGCCAACATGTCAGAATTCAAAGGCTTTGTCGGCGAAAGCAAACTATGCTCTTATCGAGTTGCACCTTGTAAAGAAAGAGATAAGCATATTTTCAAGCCTGCAGGCGCAAGCACAAACGCAGGAAATAATGTCCCGTAAACAATCACAAAACTGGTCCCATTTGTTCGATTAATTCCGTCTATTATATATCCCAAAATGTCCATTTTGGGCCATTTGATCCAGAAAAACACCTGTTCCAAACTTGCTCAAACGTACTACAAAATATCTCAAAGGTTTACTGTTAAAACTGCCAAAAATTTCAAAACTACTTTTGTAATGAACTTTAGGTATTTTTTAACGGTAATATCGATAAAATTGAAGACAGATTAAAGGTATGGGGATTTTCCCTTGGGCCAATGGACCAAAATCTATGTATTGTTCGCCCGAGCCACTTAGTTTATGCCTTTTGCAACTTTGGGAAGGTGCTCCATCATGCTGGAAAAGGCATTGTTCGTCACCACACTGTTCCTGATGGTTGGGAGAAGTTGCTCTCGAAGGAAATGTGTTGGGTACCGATTCCTTTATTCATGGCTGTGCTGTGTTCCTTTAGGCAAAATTGTGAGTGAGCCCACTCCACTTGGCTGAGAAGCAACCCACACGATGAAATGCGTCTCAGGATGTTTTACTGGTTGGCATTGACACAGGACGTGATTTGGTCAGGCGCTCGACAACTTCCGGCTGACAAGCTTTGTCCGGTAAATGCCAAACAATCGGAAAGGGACATCAAGGAGAAAACTACTTACCTCCAGTCCTTAGAAGTCCAATCCCTGTAACCTTTGAGAAAAATTAAGTCTGTCCGCTGAATGTTTTTCCTGGAGAAGAAAAGTGGCTTCTTTTGCTGCGCCTTCTTGACAGACCATCCTCAAAATGTCTTCGCCTCACTTTGCGTGCAGTAATGGCTGCTGCCATTCCTGAGCAAAGCTCTGTACTGGTGGTGCCCCCGGCATCGCAAGCTGGAATCAACTTTAGCGAGACAAGTCTAGCAAGCGCCAGGACCTTCTTGGCGCCCTGAAGCCTATCTTCACCAAGAATTGACCGCTTTTCCTTAAAGTTCTTGATGTTACGATAAACGTTGATTTAGGTGCAATCTTACTGGCAGCAATATCCTTGCCTGTGAAGCCCTTTTTGTGTGGAAAGCAATGAATGATGGCACATGTTTCCTTGCAGGTTAACACATGGTTGACAGAGGAAAAACAATGGTTCCATCCAAGCACACCCTCCTTTGAAGGCTTTCCCCAGTCTGTTATTTGGACTCAATCAGTGCTCTTCCAGCCTTGTCCTCTTCAAACACTCAACACCTGTGATTAACGAGAAAGAACACTGGACATGTCAGCTGGTCCTTTTGTGGGCAGGGCTGAAATGCCAGTGGAAATGTTTTTTGGGGATTCAGTTTTCCTTTGCATGGCAAAGAGGGACTTTGCAATGGTGGCAATTTCATCTGAATCACTCTTAATAGAAATTGCCATCATACATAACTGAGGAAGCAGAATTTGGAAAATGAATATTCTGGTGGTCATTCTCTAACTTTTGGCCCACGACTGTACATTTCAGCTAACTTAAAACAAATATGTATGCATTTTTCTGTTAAATCAACTTGGATGCTGCCTGCGTGTGGTTGGCTGGCCTGCTAGCGGTTGCTGCCTGCTGAAGCTACATTAAAGTAAAACCAAAGTTTCTGGAAATATATAACGCATTCTTACCCAGTTGTCTTAGCACAGCCAGCTAATGTTAGCTATTTAGCCCACTATCTATTAGCCGAGCCAGCCTAGCCAACCACCCACCGGTTATGGTCAGCAAGCCAAAGCCTAACAACTGGAGAACTAGCTAGAAGCACTTACACAACTAAAACATAACCGCAGATCAAAATCAAAGAGAAGCAGAGACTTTAAGAGTTAGCTAGCAAGCAAGGGGGAAGGCGGGTGCTTCATCGGGCAAGGGAGAATCAGTGAAGGAAATCCAATAGCTACAGTGCCTTGTATATATAGATTCCGTACCAACTTGACTTATTCCACATTTTATGGTACAGTTGAAATAAAAAATGTATTAAATGTTTTTCCTCTCAACCCACCTCTACACAGTAAACTACCATAATACAATGTGACAGCAATTTATTTCAGCAAATGTATTGAATATAAATATGTAGTCTCTATAGCTTTGCACACAATGGATTGTAAAATCGCTTTGCACATTATTCTTCAAGTTCTTTCAGGAGTTGGTTGTTGATCCATTGCTAGACAGGCAAGTTTTCAAGTCTTGCCTATAGATTTTCAAGTAGATTAACATGTCTTAGGAACTGGGTTGGCGCAACAAGCCAATGAAATTGCAGGGCACACATAATTCAATCGTAAGCTGAAATGTCATAATTCAAATTATCTCAAAAACATACAAGTAATTAGCAATCACCATTTTAAAGATAATTCCGTTTAATCATCACAGTGTCCCGAGTTTTCAAAAGAGCTTTTCGCGAAAGCAGAACATATCATGTTGAGGGTAGCAACTAGTCATAGAACATACAGCGAATTTTCCAACCAAAGAGAGGAGTCACAAAAAGCAGAGAATTTTGATCAAATTAATCAACCAACCTTTGATCTTCATCAGTATGGACACTTCATAGGACTTCATTTACACAATACATGTAATTTTTGTTCGGAAAAGTTCATAATTTATATCCAAAAATCTGCAGTTTTACATTGGCGGCGTTAATGTTCAGTAGTTTCCAAAACATCCGGTGATTTTGGCAAGAGGGCCACCTCAATTTACAGAAATATTCATATTAAACATTTGAATAAATATATATAACTGTTATGCATGGAATTTTAGATTAACTT